>NC_057732.1:57147315-57167421 GCF_004010195.1 Chiloscyllium plagiosum
AGGCCCTTCGGCCCAACAAGTCCACACTGACCCGCCGAAGCGTAACCCACCCATACCCCTACATTTACCCCTTACCTAACACTACGGGCAATTTAGCATGGCCACTTCACCTGACCTGCACATCTTTGGACTGTGGGAGGAAACCAGAGCACCCGGAGGAAACCCACGCAGACACGGGGAGAATGTGCAAACTCCACACAGTCAGTCGCCTGAGGCGGGAATTGAACCCGGGTCTCTGGCGCTGCGAGGCAGCAGTGCTAACCACTGTGCCACCGTGCTGCCCGTGATCTTGGAGGAAAAGACATTTGGATGGGTATATGAATAGGAAGGGTTTGGAGGGATATGGGCCGGGTGCTGGCAGGTGGGACTAGATTGGGTTGGGATATCTGGTCGGCATGGACAGGTTGGACCGAAGGGTCTGTTTCCATGCTGTACGTCTCTATAACTCTAAAAGAGTGACATTTAACATGTACAAAAGGAGCAAAAGAATGGAGGTGAAGTATAGAATGTGCAGGGGAATCTTTAAAAGCGATGCGTAAAACAAAGAGGGGGCATGAGAAAATACTTATGGGTAAAATGAGTGAGAATCCCAAGATATTCTGCAAATATATCGCGGTGAAGAGGATAATGGGGGAAAGAGTTGGGCCCATTTCAAGTCATTCTTTGTGTGGAGCTGGAGGACATTGGTAAGATATTATACAAGTACTTCACAACTGTTCTTGCTGTGCAGAAGGAGGATGCAGGCACAAAATTCAGGAGGAGGGACTGTGAGGTTCTTGAGCAATTTGTCCGAGGAAGTGAGGACCTAAAAGTGAGAAAATCCCCAGAACTGAATAAGGTGTATCCCAGGCTGATATGGAAAATGAGGAAATTAATTACAGGGAATGTGCCAGAGGACTGGAGGACAGCTCATGTAGTTCCATTTTCAAAAAGGGTGGTAGAGATAGACCAGGGAATTATACACTAGTGAATTTTACATCAGAAATCTTGAAGCAAACTCTGAAGGAGAGAGTATATCTTCATTTGGAAGAACAAGTTTGATCAGGGACAGTCAGCAGAGCTTTATCTGCAGAAGGTCATGCCTAAGAAGTTTGATTGAATATTTTGATGAGGTGACTAGGCATGTTGAGGAACCGGTTGTTGGCTTGCTCGCTGAGCTGGCAAGTTGTTGTTAACATCATCAGTGCAACTCCCATGAAGCATTGTTGCTCTACTCCATTTGATATTTATATGATCTGGTCTGTTAAGGTGGGTTGTCTCATTTCTGTTTTTTTCTCTGCACTGGTTTGTACATGGGCTCTATTTCAACAAGTTTATTGATGGAATTGTGGATTGAAAACCCGGCTCCAGGAATTCCTGTGCATGTCTCTGGTTAGCTTATCCTAGGATGGTTACGTTGTCCCAATCAAGCTAATGGCTTTCCTTGTATGTGTGTACTGAGATGAGGAAGAATTGGTCACATAGTTTTGTTGCTCATTGGTGTTCATGTATCCGCATTGCTAATTTTCTTTCGGTCTGTTCGATGTCGTGTTTATGGCAGTTGTTACATGGGATTTTATTTATTATATTGGTCCTGCATGTCATTGGTGGACAGGATCAAGGAAAACCCTAAGGCTTTCTATAGCAATATCAGGAAGAAAAGAATGACTAGAGAAAGATTAGGGCCAAGTATAGTAGTGGGAAGTTGTGCATGGAGTCAGAGGAGATAGGAGAAGAGCTAAATGAATACTTTTCATCAGTATTCACGCGAGACAAAGACAGTGTGGTCGAAGAGAATACTGAGATACAGGCTGCTAGACTTGATGGGATTGAAGTGCATAAGGAGGAGGTGTTAGCAATTCTAGAAAGTGTAAAAATAACTCCCCTGGGCCGGATGGGATTTATCCTAGGATTCTCTGGGAAGCCAGGAAGGAAATTGCCAAGCCTTTGGCTTTGATCTTTATGTCGTCATTGTCTACAGAAAAAGTGCCAGAAGACTGGAGGATAGCAAATGTTGTCCTCTTGTTCAAAAGGGGAGTAGAGACTACATTGGAAATTATAGACCTGTGAGCCTTATTTTGCTTGTAGGTAAAGTATTGGAAAACACTGTAAAAGATAGGATTTATAATCATCTAGAAAAGATTTACTTGATTAGGGATAGTCAACACAGTTTTGTGAAAGGTAGGACTTGCCTCACAGACCTTATTGAGTTCACTGAGAAAGTGACCAAACATATGGATGAGGGTAAAGCAGTTGATGTGGTGTATATGGACTTCAGTAAAGCATTTGATATGGTTCCTGATGGTAGGCTATTGCATAAATTATGGAGGCCTGGGATTGAGGGTGATTTAGCTGTTTGGTTCAGAATTTGGCTAGCTGGAAAAAGATTAAGGGTGTTAGTTGATGGGAAATGTTCATCCTGGAGTTCGGTTACTAGTGCGGTACAGCAAGGATCCAGGAAGAGGGTAGTTGGGAGTGCAATAGGTGGATGGAGATGGAGGTAAAGGTGATAGGTCGGAGAGGAGGGTGGAGCGGATAGGTGGGAAGGAAGATCGACAGGTGGGGCAGGTCATGAGGATGGTGGTGACTGGAAGTTTGGAACTTGGGTAAGGAGGGGGGAGGGGAAATGAGGAAACAGGTGAGGTCCACCTTGATGCCCTGGGGTTGAAGGGTCCCGAGGTGGAAGATGAGACATTCTTCCTCAATGTAAAGAAGACTACCTCGGGAGCAACAGATGCAATAAATGACATTGGTGGATGTGTAGGTGAAACTTTGACGGATGTGGAAGGCTCATTTGGGGCCTTGGATGGAGGTGAGGGAGGAAGTGTGGGCACAGGTTTACAATTCCTGCAGTGGCAATTGGGGCCTTGGATGGAGGTGAGGGAGGAAGTGTGGGCACAGGTTTACAATTCCTGCGGTGGCAAGGGAAGGTGCCAGGGAGGGTGGGTTGTTGGGGGGGGGGGGCGTGAACCTGACCAGATAGTCATGGAGGGAACGGTCTTTGTGGAAAGCTAATAGGGCTGGGGAGGGAAATGTATCCCTGGTGGTGGAGTCCGTTTGTATGTGGCAGAAATGTTGGCAGATAATGCGGAGTTTGGTGGGGTGGAAGGTGAGGACCAGGGGGTTTCTGTCCTTGTTGCGGTTGGAGGGGTGGGTTTGAGGGCAGAGGTGTGCATTGGAGGGCATCTTCAACCACTTGGGAGGGGAAATTTTGGTTTTTAAAGAAGGAGGCTATCTGGTTTGTTCTGTGGTGGAACATCCTACACTTCCGCCCTCAAACTCACCCCTCCAATCACAACAAGGATGGAACCCTCCTGGTCCTCATCTTCCACCCCACCAACCTCCGCAAAAACTGTATCATCTGCCGACATTTACGACGTTCTCTCCGTGACTACCTGGTCTGGTCCACATCCCACCCCCCCCCCCCCCACCACCAAAAACCCACCCTCCCATCCTGGCACCTTCCCCTGCCACCGCAGGAATTGCAAAACCTGCATCCACACCTCCTCCCTTACCTCCATCCAAGGCCCCAAATGAGCCTTCCACATCCATCAAAGTTTCACCTGCACATCCACAAATGTCATTTATTGCATCCGTTGCTCCCGATGTAGTCTCCTTTACATTAGGGAGACTGGATGCCTTCTCGCAGAGCGCTTCAGGGAACATATCTGGGACTCCCGCACCAACCAACCACACTGCCCCGTGGCCGAACATTTCAATTCCCCCTTCCACTCTGCCGAGGACATGCAAGTCCTGGGCCACCACCACCGCCACTCCCTCACCACCCGACGCTTGAGGAAGAATGCCTCATCTTCCGCCTCAGAACCCTTCAAATCCAGGGCATCAATGTGGACTTTGCCAGTTTCCTCATTTCCCCTCCCCCCACCTTACCCCAGTTCCAATCACCTTTACCACACCTCCATCCATCTATTGTACTCTCAACTACCTTCTCCCCAGCTCCACCACCGAGGCTTCCAGCCTCATTCCTGATGAAGGGCTCCTTTCTGAAACATCGATTTTCCTGATTCTCGGATGCTGCCTGACCTGCAGTGCTTTTCCACCATCACTCTAATCTTGACTCTAAACTCCGGCATCTGCAGTACTCACTTTTGCCTACCGCAAGGATTTGTTTTGGGTTCAATGTTGTTAGTCATTTATATAAATAACTTGGATGAAGGCATAGAAGGATGGGTTAGTAAATTTGCGAGTGACACTAAGGTCGGTAGATAGTGGATCGTGACAAAGGATGTTGTAGATGACAGAGAGATATAGATAAGCTGCAGAGCTGGCAAATGAAGTTTAATATGGATAAATGTGAGGTGATTCACTTTGGAAGGAGTAACATGAATACAGAGTACTGGGCTAATGGTAAAATTATTGATAATGTAGATTAGCAGAGAGATCTCGGTGTCCAGAAAGTTGCCATCCAGGTCAATAGGGTTGTTACGAAGGCATACAGTGTGTTAGCTTTTATTGATAGAGGGATTGAATTTCGGAACCAAGAGATCATGCTGCAACTGTACAAAACTCTGGTGCGACCACATTTGGAGTATTGTGTACAGTTCTGGTCATCACATTATAAGAAGGATGTGGAAGCTGTGGAAAATGTTCAGCGGAGATTTACTAAGATGTTGCTTGGTATGAAGGGAAGGTCATACAAGGAAAGGCTAAGTGACTTGAGGCTGTTTTCGTTAGAGAGAAGCAGGTTGAGAGGCGACTTAATTGAGACATATAAGATAATGAGAAGGTTAGATAGGTTGGACAGTGAGACCCCTTTACCTCGGATGGCGATGGCTAGCACAAGGGGACATAGCTTTAAATTGAGAGGTGATAGATATAGTACAGATGTTAGAGAGTTTCTTTACTCAGAGTAGTAGGGGCAAGGAACACTGCCTACAACAGTAGTAGACTCGCTGACTTTAAGGGTATTTAAATGGTAATTGGATAGGCATATGGATGAGAATGGAATAGTGTAGGTTAGATGGGCTTCGGATTGTTTCCACAGGTCGCGCAACATTGAGGGCTGAAAGGCCTTTACTGCGCTATAATGTTCTATGTTCTATGTTGTGGGTGTGGGGAATCATCCTTGTGAGTAGTTGACATAGTGTGGCTGTGGGTTGGTGTGCTACCATGATTCCTAGTGGTCATAGAAGTTTGGTTGTCATTTTTAATATGGTCTTAATATAAGGTAGGGTAACCAATGTATTAAGTGTAAATATCAAGCAGAGTAAAACAACAACACTTTATGGAAGTCACACTGATGATGTTACCTAGCGTGGTGACGAAATGTTTGGATGACAACTCCCCAGCTTGACGAGTAAACCAACAACCGCATCTACAACCCAAGCTACAAATCTTCACAAAGACCTTAAAATGTACAGGATAGTATAGTTGAAGTAATTTACTTGGATTTCAGCAAAGCCTTTGACAATGTCCTTCATGGGAGAGTATTAAAGAAGGTAAAAACACATGGGATTCAGGGCAACTTGATAAGTTGGATTTAAAATTGATCTAGTGACAGGAGACGAAGAGTGGTGGTCAAAGGCTGTTAGTGTGACTAGAGGGCTTATGCCCGAAACGTCGATTCTCCTGTTCCTTTGATGCTGCCTGACCTGCTGCGCTTTTCCAGCAACACATTTTTAAGCTCTGATCTCCAGCATCTGCAGTCCTTACTTCCTCCAGATTGGTCAGATGGGCAGATCAGTGGCAGATGGAATTTAGCCCTGATAGGTGTGTGGTGATGGAATTTTGGAAGAAGGAACAAGACAAGGGAGTGTTCAGTGAATGACAAGACACTAGGATGCTCACAGGAACAGAGGGATCTTGTGGATCCTGAAAGCTGCAGGACAGGTGAGTAGGGTGGTTAAGAAGGCATGCAGGACACTTGAGTTCTTCAGTCATACCATTAATTATAAGAACAGAGAAGTTACATTGGAGCTGAACAGAACTTTGATGAGGTCGCAGCTGGAGTACTGTGTGCATTTCTGGTCACCATAGGATGGATGCCATCTCACTGGAGGGGATTCTGAGGAGTTTCAGCAGGATGTTGCCTGGGATTGAGCAATTTAGCTATGAAGAGAGGCTGGATAAACTCAGCTTGTTTTCTTTAGAGCAGAGAAGGTTGAAGGGAGATCTGATTGAGGTGTATAAGATTATGAAATGTAAGGTAGAATATTAAGATTTATTTGATAAGGTATGAAGAGGGTGAATAGAAAACAGCTAATTCCCTTAATTGAAGGTTCAGTAACAAGGGAGTATAATTAAGGAAGAATGTTTAAAGGGGATTCTGGAAAAATTATTTTCACCCAGAATGTGGTAGGTATCTGGAGTGCACTGCCTGGGAGAGTAGTTGAGGCGAGAAACTTTGCAACCTTTAAAAAGTGTTTAGATGAGCACTTATGGCTAATGTGGTGCCATTTGCAGCTTATCTATATTTCTCTGTGCTAATGCTCTCCGGGTGGGTTTAAACTCATTCAGCAGTGGGATGGGAAGCTAAATTGTTGTTCCAGTGACCAGGAGGTTGAGCGTAATAAGGTCAGAAATAAGGTTTCAAGGACACAAGAGTTCACCAGCAAACAGGAAGGTGGTTTGAAGTATGTCTACTTCAATGCCAGGAGCATCCGGAATAAGGTGGGTGAACTTGCAGCATGGGTTGGTACCTGGGACTTCAGTGTTGTGGCCATTTTGGAGACATGGATAGAGCAGGAACAGGAATGGTTGTTGTAGGTTCCAGGATTTAGATATTTCAGTAAGGACAGGAAAGCTGGTAAAAGAGAGGGAGGTGTGGCACTGTTAGTCAAGGACTGTATTATGATAGCAGAAAGGACGTTTGAGGACTCGTCTACTGAGGTAGTATGGGCTGAGGTTAGAAACAGGAAAGGAGGGGTAACTCAGTTACGAGTTTCCTAGAGGCCTGCAAATAGTTCCAGAGATGTAGAGGAATCGATAGCAAAGATAATTCTGGATAGGAGCGAGTGTAACAGGGTCGTGGTTATGGGGGCTTAGACTTTTCAAATATTGACTGGAATTACCATAGTTTGAGTACTTTAGATTGGTCAATTTTGTCCAATGTGTGCAAGATGGTTTCCTGACATAGTATGTGGACAAGCCAACAAGGGTCGAGCCCACATTGGATTTGGTACTGGGTAATGAACCTGGCCAGGTGTTAGATTTGGAGGTAGGTGAGCACATTGGTGATAGTGACCACAGTTCGGTTATGTTTACTCTAGTGATGGAAATGGATAGGTCTATAACGTAGGGCAAGAGCTATTGCTGGGGAAAAGGCAATTATGATGCAATTAGGTAAGATTTAGAATGCATAGGATGGGGAAGGAAACTGCATGGGATGGGAACAATTGAAATATAGAGCTTATTCAAGCTACTGCATGTCCTTGATAAAATATGTATCTGTCAAGCAGGGAGAAAGTGGTCGAGCGAGGGAGCCATGGTTTTCCTAAAGAAGTTGAATCTTTTGTCAAGAGGAAGAAGGCTTATGTTAGGCAAAGATGTGAAGGCTCAGTTAGGGCACTTGAGAGTTGCAAGTTAACCAGGAAAGACCTAAAGAGAGAGATAAGAAGAGCCAGGAGGGAACATAAGAAGCTGTTGGCAGGTAGGATCAAGGAAAACCCTAAAGCCTTCTACCGGCATATCAGGAATAAAAGAATGACTAGAGAAAGATTAGGGCCAATCAAGGATAGCAGTGCGAACTTGTGCGTGGAGTCGGAGGAGATAACGAAAGTGCAAAATGAATATTTTTCGGCAGTATTCACACTGGAAAAAGACAATGTTGTTGAGGAGATTACTGAAATACAGACTACTAGACTAGCTAGGATTATCGTTCACAAGGAGGAGGTGTTAGTAATTCTGAAAAATCTGAAAATAGATAAGACCCTGGGCCAGATGGGATTTATCCTAGGATTGTCTGGGAAGCCAGGGAGGAGATTGCAGAGCCTTTGGCTTTGATCTTTATGTCTTCATTGTCTACAGGAATAGTGCCAGAAGACTGGAGGATAGCAAATGTTGTTCCCTTGTTCAAGAAGGGGAGTAGAGACAGCCCTGGTAATTATTGACCAGTGAGCCTTACTTCAGTTGTGGGTAAAGAGTTAGAAAAAATTATAAGAGATAGGATTTCTAATCATCTAGAAAGGAATAAGTTGATTAGGGATAGTCAACACGGTTTTGTGAAGAGTAGCTCGTGCCTCTCAAAGGCGGAGGTGGGTGCTGCAGATGCTGGAGATTGGAGCTGCAGATGTTCGGATGCTGTCTGACCCGCTGAGATTTTCCAGCACAACTCTAATCATGCCTCATAAAGCTTATTGAGTTCTTTGAGAAGGTGACCAAACAGGTGGATGAAGGTAAAGTGGTTGATGTGGTGTATATGGATTTCAGTAAAGCGTTTGATAGGGATCCCCATGGTAGGCTTTTGCACAAAATACAGAGGCATGGGATTGAGATGATTTCACGGTTTGGATCAGAAATTGGCTAGCTGAAAGAAGACAGAGGATGGTGGTTGATGAGAAATGTTCATCCTGGAGTTCAGTTACTAGTAGTGTACCGCAAGGATCTGTTTTCATGCC
The DNA here is from genome assembly GCF_004010195.1 of Chiloscyllium plagiosum. NCBI lineage: Eukaryota > Metazoa > Chordata > Chondrichthyes > Orectolobiformes > Hemiscylliidae > Chiloscyllium > Chiloscyllium plagiosum. The sequence continues at coordinate 57,155,871 of NC_057732.1, forward strand.
ACTGCTGTTTGTTATTTTTATAAATGATCTAGATGAGGGTGTAGAAGGATGGGTTAATAAATCTGCGGATGACCTTAAGGCTGGTGGAGTTGTGTATAGTGCTGAAGGATGTTGCAGGTTACAGAGGGACATAGATAAGCTGCAGAGTTGGGTTGAGAAGTGGCAAATGAAGTTTAATGCAGAATTGTGTGAGGTGATTCACTTTGGAAGGAGCAACAGGAATAAAGAGTACTGGGCTAATGGTAAGATTCTTGGCAGTATAGAAGAGCAGAAAGATCTTGGTGTCCATGTACGTCGATCCCTGAAAGTTGCCACTCAGTTTGATAGGGTTATTAAGAAGGTATGCTGTGTATTAGCTTTTATTGGTAGAGGGGTTGAATTTCAGAGCCATGAGGTCATGTTGCAGCTGTACAAAACTCTGGTGTGGCTGCACTTGGACCATTGCGTACAGTTCTGGTCACCACATTATAGGAAGGATGTGGAAGCTTTGGAAAGGGTTCAGAGGAGATTATTAGGATGTTGAGGAGAAAGTGAGGTCTGCAGATGCTGGAGGTCAGAGCTGAAAATGTGTTGCTGGAAAAGCGCAGCAGGTCAGGCAGCATCTAGGGAACAGGAGAATCGACGTTTCGGGCATAAGCCCTTCCTGAAGAAGGGCTTATGCCCGAAACGTCGATTCTCCTGTTCCCTAGATGCTGCCTGACCTGCTGCGCTTTTCCAGCAACACATTTTCAGCATTATTCGGATGTTGCCTGGTATGGAGGGAAGGTCCTATCAAGAAAAGCTGAGGGATTTGAGACTGTTTTTGTTAGAGAAAAGGTTGAGAGGTAACTTAATGAGACATATAAGATAATCAGAGGGTTAGATAGGGTGGATAGTGAGGGCCGTTTTCCTCAGATGGTGATGGCTAGCACAAGGGGACATAGCTTTAAATTGAGGGGTGATAGATATAGGACAGATTTTAGAGGTAATTTCTTTACTCAGAAAGTAGTAGGAGTGTGGAACGCACTGTCTGCAACAGTAGTAGACTTGCCAACTTTAAGGGCATTTCAACAGTCATTGAATAGATGAATGGATGAAAATGGGATAGTGTAGGTTAGATAGGCTTCAGATTGTTTCCACAGGTTGGCGCAACATCGAGGGCCGATGAGCCTGTACTGTGCTGTAATGTTCTATGTTCTATGCAGCTAGTGCCAGTAGAACGTACCCTGAGATAGAGTCTTGATGTAACAAAGCATGGCAATAGGCCCTTCAGCCCAAACTGGTCCATGCTGACCATGGTGCCCACTCGCTAATTCCAATTTCCTGCATTTGATCCATATCACTCTAAACCCTTCCCATCCATGTACCTATCCAAATGTTTTTTAGATGATGCTATTATACCTCAACCACTTTCTCTGGCAGCCATATACTTCTTAAATCTTTCGCTTCTCACCTTAAACCTATGTCCTCTAGTTTTCAATCCTAGTTTCCCATCCCTGGGAAAATAACTATCTGCATTCATCCTGTCAATGTCACTCATGATTTTATATACCTCAATAAGGTCACCCCTCATTCTCCTATGTTCCAAGGAATAAAGTCCTATCTTGGCCAAACTCTCCCTTTAATTCAGACCTACTAGTCCTGGCAACATGCTTGTAAATCTGCTTTGCATCTTTCCAGTTTAACTATGTCTTTCCTATAACACGGTGACCAAAACTGTATACAATACTCCAAGTGCAGCCTCATCAACGTTTTACACAACTATAACATAACGTCCAACTGCTATACTCAATGCTTTGATGCAGGCCAGAATGCTAAATGCCCTTCTTTACCACCCTGTCTGCCTGTCACACTGCTGTCAAAAAACAAAATTGTTGTCCTCCTAGGTCCCTCTGTCCTACAACACTCCTCAAGGCTTTACCATTTACTGTATAAGTGCTACCTTGGTTGACTTTCCAGAATGCAACACCTTACATTTCTCTGTATTGAATTCCATTTGCCAATCATCAATCCACTTCCCCATCTGACCAAGATCCCTCTGAAATTTTTGATAATCTTCCTCACTATCAACAATATCTCCTAATTTTGTATTATACACAAACTTACTAATCATGCCTTGTACATTCATATAATTAAATAACAAATAGCAAAGACCTTGGTGCCTAGTGTCCATCACGGAAGTTGTTTGGAATAAATGGCGAGTTATAATGGCCAGGCACCTGCTTTGGCTGTGATGCCAAGAATTCTCAACAGTTTGTTCAGCATGTTTGGTAAGATAGGAAGCCTAAAAAAGACAGGAAGGCATGTTGCAGGGTTAATTCATTGTTTATCTAGCTATACTCCCTCTTAGCTGGCAATTCATCACTGTTTGGTAGGAATGTGGCCACATTGCTTGTCAGAAGCATGAAAGATGCAGCAAGTTGCTCCCAATATTGAGTTGGGCATCACAGAACTCCTTGTCTGAATCTGTCTTGAATCTCACCATAGGCCACTAAGAATCTGACCATAGCTTTATCTTTAGGCTCTTTGCAGATACAATAATTGAGGATACATTGAGACAAACTGCTGTAAGCCTCCTCATAAGGGAAATTTGATCAGTGTTTCAGGTACTACATGGAAACAGGAGAACTGGTCTGGAAAGATTTTTTCCTTCCTCGGGTTGGGCATCAACTTCCACTGCTCACAAAATTCTGTCCAAATTGAAAGTAGTTGCTAGTCAGAAAACTCCAGCAAGTGACCAAGTAAAAGCATAGAAATTAGGAGCAGGAGGAGGCCATTCAAGTTTGCTCTACCGTATAATCTGATCATGGCTGCTCCTCTATCTCCATACCATATTCCCACTTTTTCCCCTTGATGCTGTTATAATCTGTAAAATTATCAAAAACTTTTTCTTGAATATACTGAGTGACTTGGTCTCCACTGCCTTCCAAGGTAGAGAATTCCATATGTTCACTACCTTGTGAGTGAAGAATTTTATACATTTCCATCAGATTCCTTCTCATCCTTCTAAACTCTATTGAATACAGGCCCAAACCTAGATTTCCAGCAAACAATGTAGTTTCCAATAAGTATTTTATTTTACGAATGCTCCAATGTGCAAATTGATCATTTTCAAAAGAAATCCAGGTATCCACTGGAATTGAAACAAATCAATTTTTGCACACTTCCTCAAAATGCAAGTATTCAGACAAGTATTAAATATGAAGCCTTCATAACAAATGAATATCATTTCAACTCCATGACCCTGACACTGATCATGACCCTAACCCTAACCCCAAACTCTAAAACCTAACCTTAACCCGAACCGGAACCTGAACTCTAACCTGGACCCCAATCCAAACCTGAACCCAAACCCTCACACTAAGTCTAACTCTAACCCAAACCTGAACCCTAACCTAAGCCTGAGCCCAATCCCCAACCTGAACCCCATCCTTGTCCCTGACCCTAACCCTAAACCTGACCCTGACCCTGCATCTATCCCTAACCATAACCCTAACTCCATCCTTAACCCTCAGCCTAATCCTAGCATGAACCCTAACCCTAACTCTAACCCTGGATCACATGGACCAGGCCAAGCCCTCTCAAAATATATCACGGAGATGGCCAAGATCCAAACTTTTTATTTTATTATAAGGCAAGTGTGAGGATTGTGTTACAGATGTGATTCAATTGGTCTATTTAACTCGATTGCAATACTTAATAAAATTGTATATTATTTAACTGCTAACCATCAATACTTTCTTGGCAAAGTCAAATACAGTAAAACAATTTATCCTCATGTACTATGTCCTCTATAATCCAGGAAAGAAAAAATCTCTGAAAAAAAAGTCCAACAGCAGAGAGAGAATTCAAGCTTTTTGCTGCAGCAGAGCAAGAGCTGTATCTATCAGCATCAACAATCAACTCCAAACCCCAATCTAAAGCAAAACTGAAACCTTGGGTCCATGTGAACCTGACTCCACCCGCTCATAAAACATAGAACACAGAAGAGTACAACATAGTACAGGCACTTTGGCCCTTGATGCTGGGCCACCTTTTTTATCCTACTCTAAGATCAAACTAGCCTATACTGTATACCCTACATTTTCATCCATGTGCCTATCCAAGAATTGCTTAAATGTCCCTAATGTATCTGACACTACTATCACTGTTGCTTCCCACGGATCCACCACTCTCTGAGTAAAGAACCTACCTCTGACATCTCTCCTAACTCTTCCTCCAATCACTTTAAAATTATGCTCCCTCATGATTTTTAGCCCTTAAATTTATTCCTTAAAACCCTTCTTTGAGATTCCCTGCTTCACTAAATTCCAGTTGCACTCTAATGAAAATAAGGCAGCACTTCTGTATTGTTTCGCCCGTTTCTCCCTTTTTGTTTCTCCCCTTCTTTTCCTATTTGTCCCACATTTGATTATCTATCTCCCCTTCTGTTTTTCTCTTTCCCCTCTCAACCCCATTTATGTCACTGGTCAGAGAAAGAAGGGGATGACTGTGACTGAGTAGAAATCCAGGAGCCTTTGTCATTGTCAAATATGTCTGACCTTCCTTAAGAGTGAGGGTTGCAGAATGATTGAGTTAACTGACCATGGCAACATTTAAGTGGAAAGTGCAACAAAGAATGCAGTATTAGTAGGGGATGGTATAATGAGGGGTATTGACATTGCTCTCTGCAGCAAACAGCGAGAGTACAAACAGCTATGTTGCCTGACTGGTAGCATGGTTTGGGACATGTGCTCAGTGTTGGACAGCAATCATTGAAATAATCCATTGCAATGCACTGACATGCAAAGAAAAAGTGAGATGCTACCACATGGCAAGTTCAGTGTCATTAATTGCAAGGACTTTATGTTAACTGTGTCCCAACTAGTGGCCTTGAGAACAGCACTGAAAGAGCTTAGCAGTTGAAGAGTCTGACAGAAGGGTCATGATTCTGGAAAACATTCCTGCTACACAAGTTCGAGATAGAAGCTGTCCTTGCAAAGATGTGGGCACAGGAGTCTATGTAGAATTTTATGGTAGCATCTCTAGAACTTTAGTTAGACCATATGTGGAATATTGCATACATTCTAATCACCAATTACTCAAAGGTTTTGGAGAGAACATAGAAAATGTTTATCAGATTACTGTTTGGTTTACAGGGTATTAGATTTGAAGAGATATTGGCCAAACTTGGCTTGTTTACACTTGAAAGTCAGAGACTAAGGGGTGATGTGATAAGAAGTTTACAAAATTATGTAAGGTATGGATAGAATGGATAGTCAAGAGCCTTTTCCCTGAGTAGAAATGTCAATTACTAGGGGACATAGGTTTAGGGTGAAATGGGGAGAGTTTAAAGGAGATGTAAGAGGCAAAGCTTTTACACAAAGATGGAAAGTACTGCCAGAGGAGATATCAGAAACAAATACAACAGCAATGTTTAAGAGGTATTAGATTAGATTCCCTACAGTGTGGAAACAGGCCCTTCGGCCCAACAAGTCCACACCGACCCTCTGAAGAGCAACCCACCCAGACCCATTCCCCTACATTTACCCCTTTACCTAACACTACAGGCAATTTAGCATAGCCAATTCACCTAATCTGCACATCTTTGGACTGTGGGAGGAAACCAGAGCACCTGGAGGGAACCCACGCAGATACGGGGAGAATGTGCAAACTCCACACAGAGAGTTGCCTGAGGTGGGAATTGAACCCAGGTCTCTGGCACTGTGAGGCAGCAGTGCTAACCACTGTGCCACCCAAATATCTTGGCAGATACATGAACAGGCAGGATATATACAGGAATATAGACCCATGTAGAGGCAGAAGCTTATTAGTTTAGATAGGCGTCATGCGCCGGCACATATTTGGTGGACTGAATGCCTGTTCCTGTGCTAACCTCTCTTTTGTCCTTTGTTCAAATGTGAATGATAGGTCTCCGAACAGCACACTTTTTCCTCCTCATGTTCCTCTTCTCAGTTACCCCCTGATCCAGTCCCCCACACCTTTAAATAAACATATTTTGGAACACACAGTAATGATCACAATATTGAACACTGTGGCCTGTGTCACAAAGTTGGTCCCCTTTTTCTAAAAGCTGTTCCTTTTCTCAAGGATACTGTGACCTTGGTTTCTTTCAGAGGGTCATAAACAGCTCCTGGCTCTAGGGTGACTAGTTTGGTACAGAGTTGAAAAAGGATTTTGAGAGGCCTTTTGTTTATATGTAAATAGATGAGACTTCAGACCAAAGTGGTCATGTTTTAAAAGTGACCTGTATAATTAAATGGGCGCAGTCACCTCTCTAGCTGAGCAGTCCAGTCCAGAACTAGTTAGGGGTTCAGCTGTGTGGAAATAGGCTGCAAAACTCTCTCTCTCATTCTGCCCTTCTAACTTCAAGCATGTGTTCAATTTTTACGTACTTTTTAAGGGGGTTTGCTTATTGGAACTATTGTGTATAGGCTGAGTTCTGTAGGGGCTCTTTATTCTGTTCTTTGTGCTCAATTTCTGAATAAATTTCTGTCTGTTTTAAAACCTGGTAGTCAACCTAGCTAACTTATTCCAGGTAATTTTCACTGTATACTTACCAAAACAAATAGCAAAGTTATGGTCTAAGTTGCCTGCTTAAGAATGTCTTGAGTAGTCTAGCCTAGTTCATAACACCTGCTTATACTGGAGGATACTCTTCAACAAGTCAAAACTGTGGAAATGTATTTTCAACATCAATTGTTTATTCAATGTTGTCTCAACAAAGTCAATGGTTTCGCTGTAGCACCATTTGCTCAGAGTCTTAGTACTGAACAGCTGTAAACTCAATGGGTGGAATTCTTTTTTGTTGAGGCATTTAGTTGGCTCATCTATTGGTGTGCTGATGGCTACTTGTGTACAATCAATGATCTTTAGATGGCGGTAAAGGCCCACAGCCACTTTTGACTTTACTGACACCAATATTTCAAAACTGATGTCGGCACCCACCTTCTGGAGTTGGACATCCATGATCTAAATAATGCCACGATGAGCAGTTTATGGAAAAATGCCAGCCAGGTTTGATGGAATGACCTAGATGCACAAAAGTTCAGTGCTAAGGTGATATTGACGGCACATCAAATCATTGTGCACCTTAGCGCAAATCTAAAATACTATACACTTAGTAATTACACCTTACACTAGAAAAAAACATTTAAAAACTATTTTAAAGCAGTTTTATTAGAGTAGGATTGATATGAACTGTACCCAATGACTATTAATTGCATGTTGTAGGCCTAATCTGTCTGAAATTTGCCAATACAGAGTAAAGAATACAACAAGCAAAATTCAGCACTTACCTACTTACCAAAACAGGTGTTATTATTAGATTAGAGGAGGAGGGCGGGTGGGAGGCACTACCCGTGTAGTGCCTCGGGTTCTCTCCTTCGCGCTTGTGCACCTTAGCGCAAATCTAAAATACTGTACACTTAGTAATTACACCTTACACTAGAAAAAAACATTTAAAAACTATTTTAAAGCAGTTTTATTAGAGTAGGATTGATATGAACTGTACCCAATGACTATTAATTGCATGTTGTAGGCCTAATCTGTCTGAAATTTGCCAATACAGAGAATGACATTGCCTCTGTTTTTCAGTTTCAAATGTATTAAGAATTTCATGCAAACAAATATTATTTGAGCATGTAATTTATTCTTTTCACAAATTTCCAGCAAGATCCACATTTGGAGCACATTAATATACTTCACATGTGCATTAAGCTTCTGTTGAAAAGTTTAATTAAATGTAAATAGATCATTTAATATTCAAGATGAAAGTATCACTAACAATAGTAAGGTATTTCTTTGGTTTCAGAGTTCAATGTTCAGTTTCTTCTTCAAATTCAATCATGTCCTTGTAACTGCGTTTGAAAAATCCACACTGTGAAATAAGAAGAACGAAAATGAATGTAAGAGTTTAGAACATAAGAACATGATTAAGAAACAGCTGTTTGGAGGCTATGAAAAACTGACTTCTGAAATGGATACGTGACCTTTATTGGTCAGTATTCAGCTGCAAGCTACATCCATGGATTTACCTTTTACAGTAGTAGCATCAATTTGTACTCCTAAAATGTAGAGAGTCCCACTGGTTTTGGTGATGAGTTGACTGGCCTCCCCAGGATTTTCAATCATGAATTTTAATTTGTCCACCAGCAAATCCTTACCATCTACATCACACAAGAAATGTGAATGTACAGATAATGATACTTTGCAACACTGATCTACGTGTTATTGCTTCTTTAGAAACCCTAAGAGATACCATATTCTAAAAAAAATCTGAAATGTAACCCAAACCAACAGTCAGTGGAAATGAACACTGACAAATGAAATGCCCTGGGAAAGGTATCACAGTAAGCCAGCTCTGAAGAAGAGTTAAAAGATAATCAATATGTTAATTCTATTTCTCTATAGATGCTGCCAGATGTGTTGAATTTCTCCAGCATTCTCTGCATTTGTTACAGTAGACCAAGGCTGATCATACATTACATGTTCAACACGGTCATCTTGCTTCAGGAGTGCTTGGAATTTGTTACAATAATATCATGCATTAATGCTCCAGTTTTCCAGTGTCATGTTTTTACATTGGTTAGCAACTGAAAACAATTTTGCTCATCTTGCAGGCATGCTGCAAAAGTAATGGTACGATAACATATATCATTGGTGCCCCTCAAGAAATTATAACAAATTGTCTCTCTCTAATGGAAAGAGATGTCTATGGTCCTATGTGGAATTTGACTAATTAACTTATTAACTGTTAATGCACAATTTACCCAAACATTTCAGAGGAATAGAAAATATGCTTTAACTTGCAAATCTTCAGAGGATACTGGCCAATTTACCAACATTCACAGTCTCATTGGTAAAAAGCACAAAAATAATTGACTGCTTTGTGGAAAACCTAAGCTCGGTCCATAACAATGACCCAACATACCAATTGCCTGCCACTTCAACATACCATGTTGCCTGGCTAACATCTCTGTCTCAGGCTTGCTGCAGTGCTCCAGTGGGGCTCTGCACATGCTGGAAGAACAATACCTCATTTTCCACTTGGGAACCTGCAGTCCTCAGCACTCAGTATCAAGTCCAATAATTTTAGGGCCTGAGCACCTGTTTTCATATTCTTTACCTACCCCTCACACCTCTGGCCCTGACATCACATAGGCTGCTTTCATCATAGCCAACTCATTTTCACCCACAAATGGTCTCTATTATCAGCTTCTGTTTATCCCCGGCTCACAAGAGCTCACCGGCAGGCAGAAAGATGGTTTGAAGTATGTCTACTTCAATGCCAGGAGCATCCGGGATAAGGTGGGAGAACTTGCAGCATGGGTTGGTATCTGGGACTTCGATGTTGTTGCCATTTCGGAGACATGGGTAGAACAGGGACAGGAATGGTTGTTGCAGGTTCTGGGATTTAGATGTTTCAGTAAGAACAGAGAAGATGGTAAAAGAGAGGGAGGTGTGGCATTGTTAACCAAGGACAGTATTATGGTTGCAGAGAGGACATTTGAGGACTTGTCTACTGAGGTAGTATGGGCTGAGGTTAGAAACAGGAAAGAAGAGGTCACCCTGTTGGGTGCTCTCTATAGGCCTCCGAATAGTTCCAGAGGAGTAGAGGAAAGGAGTACGAAAGAGTACTTTAAATGGGCCAATTTTTGTCCAATGTGTGCAGGAGGGTTTCCTGACATAGTATGTAGACAGGCAAACAAGGGGCGAGGCCACATTGGATCTGGCACTGGGTAATGAACCTGGCCAGGTGATAGTTTTGGAGGTAGGTGAGCACTTTGCTCATAGTGACGACAATTCGGTTATGTTTATTTTAGTGATGGGAAAGTTAAGCATATACACAGGGCAATAGTTATTGCTTGGGGAAAGGCAATTATGATGTAATTTGGCAAGATTTAGATGTATAGGATCGGGAAGGAAACTGCAGGGGATGGACACAATTGAAACATGGAGCTTATTCAAGGAACAGCTATTGCATGTCCTTGATATGTATGTATCTGTCACGCAGGGAGGAAGTTGTCGAGCGAGGGAGCCGTGGTTTACTGAAGAAGTTGAATCTCTTGTCAAGAGGAAGAAGGCGATTTACATTAGGATGAGACATGAAGGATCAGTTAAGGCACTTGAAAGTTATAAGTTAGCCAGGAAAAACCTAAAGAGAGAGTGAAATAGAGCTAGGAGGGGACGTGAGATGTCATTGTCAGATACAATGAAGGCAAACCCTAAAGCTTTCTATCGGTATTTCAGGAATAAGAGAATGTCTAGAGAAAGATTAGGCCCAATCAAGGGCAGCAGTAGGAAGTTGTGCATGGAGTCTAAGGAGATAGGGGAAGCACTAAATGAATATTTTTCATCAATATTCACACTGGAAAAAAAAACCATGTTGTCGAGGAAAATACTGAGATACAGGGTAGGAAACTAGACCGGATTGAGGTTCACAAGGAGGAGATGCTAGAAATTCTAGAAGGAGTGAAAATAGATACGTTCCTCTGGGCCCGATCGGATTTATCCTAGGATTCTCTGGGAAGCCAAGGAAGAGATTGCAGAGCCTTTGGTTTTGACTTTTATGTCATCACTGTTCACAGGAATAGTGATGAGCCAGAAGACTGGATCACAGCAAATGCTGTCCCTTTGTTTAAGAAGAGGTGTAAAGACAACCCTGGCAATTATAGACCTGTGAGCCTTACTTTGGTTGTGGGTAAAGTGTTGGAAAAGGTTATAAGAGATAGGATTTTTCATCATCTAAAGAGGAATATGTTGATTAGGGATAGTCAACATGGTTTTGTGAAGGGTAGATTGTGCCTCACAAACCTTATTGAGTTATTTGAGAAGGTGACCAAACAGGTGGATGAGGGTAAAACAGTTGATGTGGTGTATATGGATTCCAATAAGGCATTTGATAAGGTTCCCCATGGTAGGCTATTGAACAAAATATAGAGGCATGGGATTGAGGGTGATTTAAGGTTTAGGTCAGAAATTGGCTGGCTGAAAGAAGAAAGAGGGTGGTGGTTGATGGTAATTGTTCATCTTGGAGTTCACTTACTAGTGATATAATTCAAGGATCTGTTTTGGGACCACTGCTGTTTGTCATTTCTATAAGTGAGCTGGATGAGGGCAGAGAAGAATGGGTTATTAAATTTGTGGATGACACTTAGGTCAATGGAGTTGTGGATTGTGCTGAAGGATATTGTGGGTAACAGAGAGTCATAGATAAGCTGCAGAGCTGGGCTGAGAGGTGGCAAATGGAGTTTAATGCAGATTGACAGGATTGTTAAGAAGGAGAAAGTGAGGTCTGCAGATGCTGGAGATCAAAGTTGAAACTTTATTGCTGGAACAGCACAGCAGGTCAGGCAGCATCCAGGGAACAGGAGATTCGACGTTTCGGGCACAGGCCCTTCTTCAGGAATGAGCAGAGAGTGTTCAGCAGGAGAAGATAAAAGGTAGGGAGGAGGGACTTGGAGGAGGGGCGTTGGAAATGTGATAGGTGGAAAGAGGTCAAGGTGAGGGTGATAGGTCGGAGTAGGATGGAGGCGGAGAGGTCAAGAAGAAGACTACAGGTCAGGAAGGC
>NC_057732.1:57170808-57184227 GCF_004010195.1 Chiloscyllium plagiosum
CTTGTCAAAGGCAGTATTAAAGTCCATGTAGACAACGTCTGCCACTCTGCCCTCATCAATCTTTTTGATTACATACTCAAAACAACTCAATCAAGTTCATGAGACACAATTTCCCATCAACAAAGCCTCACTGACAATTCCAAATCAGTCCTTGTCTCTCCAAATGCACGTAAATCCTAACTCTTGGAATCCCCTCCAACAACTTACCCATCACTGACATCAGACTCACTGATTAATAGTTCCCAGGCTTCTCCTTAGAGCCTTTTAAAAATAAAGACACACCATTAGCCACCCTCCAGTCCTTCAGCCTCTCAAGTGTGGCTATAGCTGATGCAAATATATCTGCTAGGGGCCACACAGTTTCTTCCCCAACTTTCCACAATGTCCTGGGATACACTTGATCAAGTCCCAGAGATTTATCCACCTTTATCTTTTTTAAGATCTCCAGTACCTCCTCTTCTGTGATGTTGTCTGTTTTCAAGATATCAATACTGATTTCCCTGAGTTGCCTAGCCTCCCTATCTTTCTCCACATTAAAAACTGATGTGAAATATTTATTTTGTATTTCTCCCATCTCTTGTAGTTCCACACATTGATGACCTCATTGATTTAAAGTGGCTCTATTCTCTTCCCAGTTGCTCTTTGCTCTTTTGGATTCTCCTTAATCTAATCTGCCAAGACCATCTCGAACTCCATTTTTTGCCCTCCTGATTTCCCACTTAAGAATGTCCTTACTCCCCTTATACACTGCAAGAGAATAATTTGATCTCAGTTGTTTATACCTAACATACCTCCTTCCTATTTTTGGCCAGAGTCTCAATATTTTTATCCATTGTTCCTGACTCTTACTAGCCTTACCCTTTCCTCTAAGTCAGACATATAAGGTAACGCCTCTGAACTCTTATTATCTCACTTTTGAAAGCCTCCCACTTACCAGCCATTCTTTTACCTGCGAAAGACTATTTGTGTCGTGCCTTCAAAATTTGCCTTAATCCAATTAAGAAATTTAATTTTTATATAAGGCCTATCCTTTTCCATAACTATTTTAAAACTAATAGAATTATGATTATTAGTCCCAAAGAGCTTCCCCAATAACACTCCAATCTGCCTTATTTCTCAAGAGGTCAGGTTTACTCCTTGCCTAGTATGACGTCTTCATCTTGATAAAGAAAACTTTCTTGAACACATTTAACAAGTTCCTCACGTATGGAGTCAGCTATTATGAGGGGGCATAGCTTTAAATTAAGGGGGGGGGGGTAGGTATAGGACAGATGGTACGGGTATGTTCTTTACTCAGCGAGTCGTGAGTTCATGGACTGCCCTGCCAGTAGCAGTGGTGGACTCTCCCTCATTATGGGCATTTAAGCGGGCATTGGATAGGCATATGGAGGATAGTGGGCTAGTGTAGGTTAGGTGGGCTTGGATCGGCGCAACATCGAGGGCCAAAGGGGCTTTACTGCGCTGTAGTCTTCTATGTTCTATGTTCTATGTTCTATAAAGTGAGGGGAGATAGGTATAAGACAGATGTCAGAGGTAATGTTTTACTCAGAGAGTAGTAAGGGTATGGAATGCTTTGCCTGCTTCGGTAGTAGATTCGCAAAGTTTAAGTGCATTTAAGTTGTCATTGGACAGGCAAATGGACGTACATGGAATAGTGTAGGTGGGATGGGCTTCAGATTAGTATGACAGGGCAGCGCAACATCGAGGGCCGAAGGGCCTATACTGCGCTGTAATGTTCTGTGTTTTATGTTCTAAGTGTGAGGTGATTCATTTTGGAAGGAGCAACAGGAATAAACAGTACTGGGCTAATGGTAAGATTCTTGGTAGTGTAGATGAGCAGAGAGATCTCGGTGCCCATGTTCATAGATCCCTGAAAGTTACCACCCAGGTTAATAGGGTTGTTAAGAAGGCATATGCTGCAGCTGTACAAAACCGGTGTGGCTGCACTTGGAGTACTGCGTACAGTTCTGGTCAGCCCGCATTATAGGAAGGATGTGGAAACTTTGGAAAGGGTTCAGAGGAGATTTACTGGGATGTTGCTTAGTATGGAGGGAAGGTACTGGCACTCGAGCAGCCAGGTGCAGCCTGGACTTTTTGTATAGGTCCCACCTGACCTGAAAGAGATCCCAATAGTCAGATATCTGAATCTCTCCCTCCCACACCAGCTGCTTTGTCAAATATTCAGCTGTACTACCTTCCTATTTCTGGCCTCACGAGGACATGGCAGGAAGAGTACTCCTGAGATTACAAGTCTCGATATCCTGCATTTTAACTTTTTGCCTAAATTCCTTTTGCAGGATATCATCACAGTACCTGCTATAGTCATTAGTTCCAATATGGACTACGACCTCTGGCTGTTCAGCCTCAGTTTTCATTATGCACTGTGCTCACTCATGAGAGTCGACGTTTTGAACATAAGCTCTTCATCAGGAATGATTCCTGATGAAGAGCTTATGCTCGAAATGTCGACAGTGAACCGATTTGGTTCCCTTATCTAAAGAAAGATATACTGGGATTGGAAGCAGTCACTAGGTTGATGATGATATGGAAAGATTTTCTTATGAGGAAACATTGAGTAGGTTGGGCCAATGTATTCAGTGGAGTTTAGGAAATGACACTTTACAACATAGAGCTTTTCGAAACATATAAGACTCTTATAGAATCTGATAAGATGAATGAGGAGTGGCTGTTTTCCACTGAGAGTCCAGGACCAGAGAGTATCATCACAGAGCAACAGGTCTCCACTTAAGACAGAGATGAGGAAGAATTTCTTCTCTGGGACAGTAGTGAATCTGTGGAATTCTTCACTGCAGAGAGCTATCATAGCTGTGTCTTTCAGAATATTGAAGGTTGAGATGCACAGATTTTTAATCAGTAGGGAAATCAAGGTTATGGGGAAAAGGCAGGCAAGTGAACTAGAGGATTATCAGATCAACCATGATTTCAAAGAATGGTGGAGAAGATTTGATGGGTTGAATGGCTTACTTTTGCCCACATCTTAAGCTTTTATGGATATCTTGAAATAGCCAGTAGTATTAAGCATAACTTTCTCAATACAGTCTTAGGTGGTTTCGCTGCAAATTCCCATATGGCTATTTCAGATTTCAACTCAACAACATTATTGATCAAACAATAAAAGCAAAATATTGCAGATGGTGGAGTTCTGAATATTCGTTTCTGAAGAAGAGGAAAATTTGACATTAAATGTTATTTCTATTTTTCTTTTCAAAGATGTTGCCAAATTTGAGTTTCTCCAGCACTTTGTGATTTTAAGATTAACCAGACCTTATGCAACAGTACACATGAAAATTAGATCAGATCGTATACAAAAGCTGAATACTACAGATGCTGGAAATATAAATTAAAAACAGTATGTTAGAAATATATATTGGAAACAGCAACATCTAACAACTTGCCACTGACCTGAAACATTGTCTTTGTTTCACTTTTCACAGGTATTGTCTAATTTGATGAGCATTTCTGGCATTTTCTGCTTCTATTTCTAAATTAAACAGCTTTGCATTTTCTATATTCCCACCTAATTCCATATTATTTCTAAACTCTCAAAGTCTATTACAGTTCTATGTTCTTTAATTCTACTTTGTGGCACTATATTTTGGTGCCCACTCCTCTGCCTAAATACTTTAAACCATCTTCCTGCTCCCAGCTCTGCCATAGCAACATGTCCACCTTGTACTGATCCATCCTGCTACATATCCAATTCTAATACCCAAAAATTAAGAGGCTGTCCTTCTTGCACTATGTCTCTGATATGCATTAACATACCAAAATCTTCCCACTGCTTTACGCATGACATTCAGATTGATCATTACCTTTGGAATACTGTTTTTTAACATGCTCCTCAGCTTTTTAAGTTAATTACTCAGTGCATGGTAAATATTTGTTATGGCCACTCAATCTTTTGCTTTGCAGTTGACAGAAAGACATCTTGGTGGACTGATCTTTCTTTGCGTTTTCCTATAGCCAGCTGGTCAGTTGACCCATTATGGTTTCCATATTTAAGTCAAAAATTAACTCAACTCAAATGTTTAACACAATTTATTTCTCCTTGTACATTCTTATTTAATGAGACAAATGTATTCAGGATTTCCATTTAGGTAGTGCGTATGATTATCATACAGGGAGGTCAACTGCAGAGCGTTCACATCTAAGTGAGATGTACTATGCTTTACTATTGCATTGTTTTTCACAGAGAGTTGTGAATCATGGAATGCATTGCCAGCTGCGGTGGTGGAAGCAGAGTCATTGGGGACATTTAAGCGACTGCTGGACATGCACACGGATAGCAGTGAGTTGAGGGGTGCGTAGGTTAGGTTACTATAATTTACATTAGGATTAAATCTCAACACAACATTATGGGCCAAAGGGCCTGTTCTGTGCTGTATTTTTCTATGTTCTATGTTCTATTGTGAGGTGGACCATTTAGGATTCATATCTAGTATGGTGGGCTGTGTAAGATTCACATTTAGTGGGATTCATGTTTAATATGGTGGACTGCATATGCAGTATGTGTTATAGTAAATCTAAAAATTGTATTTTGGTCATTAACAGTATCTGTAAGGTCAGTATACAAATGCTTTTAATAACTGTCACCATGAACATTTAATGCATTTTCTATTCTCAATTGGTGCACCTGCATTTGCTTAGTTTCGAAACACAATTCCAAACAATAACTCACACTAAAGTTAAATATTAATTGTTCTGGTCAATATCCATTCTACCCCCCTCATTCTCATGCTTTCTAGTGATAAGAAAAATCTGGAGTGCGACAGAGCTTGTCCCTCCTCTTTGTGTTTCCTGGCAACTTGTGATTCCATCAGTTAGTTTTATTACTCAAATTCAGTTTTTGACACCCACCTTGTACAGAATTAAAATAATCAAAAGTAGAAGCAGGATTCCACCAACTGTGCTCCCAGCCACCACAGGGATAGCGTTAAAGACTGGAGTATTTACAATGGTCACGTGCATCTAAATAGTAAATAATGAATATCAGTTACAAGTTATTCAGTTGTAATCAGAAAAACATGTATTCTGAAGGGACTATTTTTCAGGGAAGAGAGTCAAAGATCATCAGTGCCCAGGTCTATGGAATTCCCGATGCTAATGAGGATGCAGTCAATGTTCCAAACCCTTTTGCCTCATTCTTCATTCCAACTAAGCAAGACCTCAAATCAGTGACCTTTAACTCACCCTCTAGAATCATTGACTACAGAAACAATGCTTCAGCCAATTCAGTCTGTACCACCAAAAACATACTACTAGCTACACTAGTCCCACTTTGCCAAACCTATTGCCTTGAATGGTATGACACTTCAAGTGCTTATCCAAGTACTTTTTAAAGGTTGTGAGATTTCCCATCTCAACTACCCTCCCATGTAGTGCATTTCAAATGGCTACCACTCTGAGTGAAAAGGCTTTTCCTTAAATCTCCCCTAAAACTCCTTTCACTTTAAAATTATGCCCCCTGCGACTAAGGGAACAGCTGATTTCTGTTCACCCTGTCCATTCCTCTCATAATCTTATAGACCTCTATCAGGATTCTTTGCTAACCAGTGAATCATTGTGCCACCCACGTATTTTATGGCTATGCCAAAAGTCAAGAAGGGATTTATTTTATGTATCTGGGTCTTTGGATACAAGAGAGATGAGAAGTTGGGAAGTGGAGAATGGGAGTGGGGCTTCTGGGTTAGAGAGGGGTGTTCACTCTAAGCTATGATGCTATATGGCATGAATGTCCTTGGGCAAGCAGAGCACAAGTCAGTCCCTCTTAATCTCCATGCATGCATTAAAGAGGGAGTTGGGAAAGCATAAGCACTTTGTCAGCATCAGTGGCCTGCTGCAGTGTTCCAATGAGGCTGAATACAAGCTGGAAGAACATTTCATTTTCCGCTTGGGATACTTATAGCCTTCAGGATTCAACATTGAGTTCAATAATCTTAGAGAGCATGAACACCCTCCTTTCATGTCTTTTTACCCACTCACTCATAGTCTCCATTATCATCAATATAGCTTTTTTACCCCATGGCTAAACATCAACAATCCTTTTGTCTGCTTAACTTTTCTTCTCTCTCTGTCTGGACTTCATCTCCACCTATCTGCTCATGTCTCTCTTCTCTCCATGTCCACCTCCCACTCCCACCTCATTAACATAGCTACCTTTTTTCCCAGCCACTATCAATTCTGAAGAAGGATCACTGGATTCAAAACACTAAATTCTGTTTTCTCTCCACAGATGCTGCCAGACCTACTGAGTTGCTCCAGCAATTTCTGTTTTTGTTTCAGATCTCTGAGCTGGAAGTTCTGGGAAGCACCAAGATAGATAAGTCCCCAGGACAAGACCAGATATATCCAAGATTACTATGGGAAGCAAGGAATGAGATTGCTGCGCCTCTGATACTACTCCATGGGAGTAGTACTGGATGATTGGAGGGAGGCAAATGTTCCTCTGTTCAAGAAAGGGAATAGGGAAAGCTCTGGGAATTATAGACCATTCAGTGTTATGTCTGTGGTCGGCAAGATACTGGAAAGGATTCTGAGAGATAGGATTTATGACTATTTGAAAAAACATAGTTTGATTAAAGATAGTCAGCATGGCTTTATGAGGAGTAGGTCATGCATCACAAAGCTGAAAATGTGTTGCTGGAAAAGCGCAGCAGGTCAGGCAGCATCCAGGGAACAGGAGAATCGACGTTTCGGGCATAAGTCCTTCTTCAGGCTTATGCCCGAAACGTCGATTCTCCTGTTCCCTGGATGCTGCCTGACCTGCTGCGCTTTTCCAGCAATACATTTTCAGCTCTGATCTCCAGCATCTGCAGACCTCACTTTCTCCTCATGCATCACAAACCCAATTGAGTTCTTTGAGGATGTGACAAAACAAGTTGATGAAGGCCGAGCAGTGGATGTGGTATATATGGATTTCAGTAAGGCATTTGATAAGGTTCCCTATGGTAGGCTCATTCAGAACATTAGGAGGAATGGGACATAGGGAAACTTGGCCATCTGGATATGGAACTGGCTGTCCGAAAGAAGACAACGAGTTGGAGTGAATGGAAAGTATTCCGCCTGGAGGTTGCTGACCAATGGTGTCCTGCAGGGATCTGTTCTTGCGCCTCTGCTCTCTGTAGTTTTTATATATGACTTGGACAAAGAAGTGGAAGGTTGGGTTAGTAAGTTTGCTGATTACACAAAGGTCAGTGGTATTGTAGATAGTGTTGAGGGCTGTTGCAGGTTACAAATGACATTGACAGGATGCAGAGCTGGGCTGAGAAGTGGTAGATGGAGTTGAGGAGAAAGTGAGGTCTGCAGACGCTGGAGATCAAAGCTGAAACTTTATTGCTGGAACAGCACAGCAGGTCAGGCAGCATCTAGGGAACAGAAGATTCGACGTTTCGGGCACATTAGATGGAGTTGAACCTGGATAAATGTGAAGTGATTTATTTTGGAAGAAAAATTTGAATGCTGGATACAGGGTTAAAGACAGGATTCTTGTCAGTGTGGAGGAACAGAGGGATCTTGGGGTCTACATACATAGATCCCTCAAAGTTGCCACCACAATGATAGGGTTTTTAAGGCATTTTGGCTTTCATTAACAGGGTGGTTGAGTTTAACAGCCGCAAGGTTTGGCTGCAGCTCTATAAAACCCTGGTTAGACAATGGTTTTGTCAATGGTAGGTCGTGTCTCATAAACCTCATTGAGTTTTTTGAGAAGGTGACCAAGCATGGAGATGAGAGTAGGGCAGTTGACGTGGTGTACATGGACTTCAGTAAAGCCTTTGATAAGGTTCCACATGGTAGGTTATTGGAGAAAATGCAGAGGCATGGGATTGAGGGTGATTTAGCAGTTTGGATTAGAAACTGGCTTTCTGAAAGAAGACAGCGAGTGGTGGTTGGTGGAAAATATTCAGTTTGGAGTCCAGTTCCCTGGATGCTGCCTGACCTGCTGCGCTTTTCCAGCAATACATTTTCAGCTCTGATCTCCAGCATCTGCAGACCTCACTTTCTCCTCATGCATCACAAACCCACAAGGATCTGTTTTGGAACCACTGCTATTTGTCATTTTTATAAATGACTTAGATGCAGGCATAGGTGGATGGGTTTATAAGTTTGCAGATGATTCTAAAGTCAGTGGAGTAGTAGACAGTGTGGAAGAATGTTGCAGGTTGCAGGGGGACTTGGGTAAACTGCAGAATTGGGCTGAGAGGCGGCAAATGGAGTTCAATGCAGCTAAATGTGAGGTGATGCACTTTGGGAAGAATAACAGGAAGGCAGAGTACTGGGTCAATGGAAAGATTCTTGGTAATGTGGATGTGCAGAGGGATCTTGGAGTCCATGTGCATAGATCCCTGAAAGTTGCCACCCAGGTGGATAATGCTGTTAAGAAGGCATACGGTGTGTTAGGTTTCATTCGTAGAGGATTGAGTTCCGGAGGGACAATGTCATGCTGCAACTATAAAAAACGCTGGTGCGGCCACACTTGGAATGTTGTATACAGTTCGGGTTGGGAAGGATGTGGAAGCACTGGAAAAGGTGCATATGAGATTTACCAGGATATTGCCTGGTCTGGAGGGAATGTCTTATGAGGAAAGGCTGAGAGGCTTGAGTCTCTTCTCATTGGAAAGATGAAGGCTACAAGGGGATTTGATGGAGACACATTAGATGATCAGAGGATTAGATAAGGTAGACAGTGAAAGTCTTTTTCCTAGGATGATGACATTAACTTGTACGAGGGGGCATAACTAAAAGTTGAGGAGTGATAGATTTAAGACAGATGTCAGAGGCAGGTTCTTTACTCAGAGAGTGGTAAGGGCATGAAATGCCCTGCCTGCCCATGTAGTTAACTCAGCCATATTAGGAAGATTTAAATAATCCTTGGATAAGCACATGGATGATGATGGGATAGTGTAGGGGAATGAACTTAGATTAGTTCACAGGTCGGCGCAACATCGAGGGCTGAAGGGCCTGTTCTGCGCTATATTGTTCTATGTTCTAGGCCTTTGGAATACTGTGTCCAGTTCTGGTCGCCTCATCATAGGAAGGATGTAGATGCTTTAGAGAGGGTGTAGAGGTGATTTACCAGGATGCTGCCTGGATTGGAGGGCTTATCTTATAAAAAGAGGTTAACTGAGCTAGAGCTTTTCACACTGGAGAAAAGAAGAAAGAGACATGAATTGATAAAGGTGTATAAGGTAATGAGAGGCATAGATAGAGCAGACAGCCAGAGACTTTTCCCCAGGGCAGGAATGGCAGAAGGGTCATAATTTTAAGGTGCTTGGAGGAAGGTAAAGAGGAGATGTCAGAGGTAGGTTCTTTATGCAGAGAGTGGTGGGTGCAGGGAATGCACTGACAGCAGTGGTAGTAAAGTCAGGGACATTTAGGTGACTGCTGGACAAGCACATGGACAGCAACAAATTGAGGGGTGTGTAGGTTAGGTTGACCTTAAATTAAGATAAATGCTCAGCACAACATCGTGGACCAAAGGGCCTGTACTGTGCTGTACTGTTCTATGTTCTATCTTCAGCATCCATGGTTCTTTGTTTTATATCATCATTTTATTTTTGTGCCAGATACACTGAAAGTTTCATGCCAATATATTTTAAGTGCAGATTGTGAAGTAAATGGATTTTGTGCTTTACCTTAACATTGTGATGTATGTCTTTAGCATCAGATGTTTCCTGATATAGCTTCTCATCAAAGACAACAACGCCTGAGATCACAATATCAGCCCTGTCCTTCACAATCTGAAGAAGGAAAGATAAATTTATAAAAGAGTCATATATTTGAGAATTGGAGTGAGAATCAGTACAACATAATAGGTACTAACAAATTTGACTATTCAACATAGCAACATTCAACAACTTCAACTATATTTAACTTAAATTACAATCTTCTCACTGATTGATGTGATTCATTCATGCCAGATTCAAAGAGACAGCAAAAAAGTAGAAATTCATGCATAAAGCTATGATACCTAGTATAATGTGGTCCACACTCAAGAGTGGATACCTGTACAAAAGTGTCACCAGTGTTCAGTATTTGATATTTGTTGAACTTTGTGCAGCATTGGATCCTATTGCCACAGTGAAATGCATACTGAGTATTGGAGTTCTAGATTTTAGTACTCATACACCCAATATTGGATATCTGTACCATACAACCCAGGGCAATCAACATTAAATCCTTTTACAAAAATGCCTCCCATACTTAGTATTAGATACATGTACAAAACTGCCTAGTGTTAGGTACCTGTACTATGGTGCTTGCACTCAGCAATGGATACCTTCACCAAAATGCCTATATAATCAGTACTAGAAAGCTGAATTATAATTTCTACATATTCAGCACTGGATATCTGTGAAATAGTGTCTGCACACTCTGTACTGAATACGTGTCATTGTGCTCAGCAATTCATATACCTTTATCCATATGTTCAATTAATATCTCAAGATTTCAGAGATTCACAAGGATTTTAGAGTAAATCTATCATTAAGTGCAAACATCAGTTTCCACTTTCCCTTTCTGAATCCTTTGCTTGCCCAGAAGGCACCATCCTATTGTATTTAAAAGCTGACATTTTTCCACAAAGACCAATGAGCATCATCCACCTTCAAGCAACTGTAAAACTGTCTGTTTGATTCAAAAAAGACCTACATTTCTAATTCTGACATTCAGCACTAAATACCTATATCAGTGTTCAGCTCTAGATATAGGTAACTTAGATTCTAGCAGTTTTCATTATAAAGTTAGCTTGGAAATGCTGGGATTGTTCTGCTTGGAGGAAAGGATCCTGAGGGACAATTATAGAAGCATACACAATTACAGGTTTAGATCAGGCAAAGAAGGAAGGGTACTTCCCAATATTTTTAATTTTTTGATTTCTTCATAGGATTTGGGTGTCACTAGCTGGGCCGACATTCTTTGCCAGTTCTTAATTGCCCTGGAGAAGTTGGTAGTGAGCTGCCTTCTTAAACTTAAACTTTTGCCACTGAAAATTGGTGGCGAAGGGAGTGAACGTTGAAAGTGATGGAAGTGGTACCAATCAAGCAGCCTGCTTTGTCCAAGCTTCAACTATCTTCACCAGAACATCAGAGGATGAGGGGCAACCTGATAGAAGTATATAAAATTATGAGAGGCATGGATAGGGTGGATAGTCAAAGTCTTTTTCCCAGGGTGTAAATGTTAAATACTAGCGACCATAAATTTAAGTTCAGAGGGGGAAGGCTTTTTGGACAGAGGGTAGATACCTGAAATGTGCTGCCTGGGGAGGTGTAGAAGTAGATACAATAGCAATGCTTAAGAGGCATTTAGACAGACACATGAACAGGCATGGAAAAGAGCGATATGGACCATGTGCTAGCAGATGGGATTAGTTTAAAATGGCATCATGGTTGGCACAGTGGCACAAAGGGCCTGTTCCTGTGTTGTATTGTTCTATGTTCAGGATGATGAAGCTTAGTCGGTGTTATTGGATCTGCACCCATCCAAGCAAACGGGGAGTATTGGACTCTGGACTATGCATTGTAGATGCTGCATTGGCATCATGGAGTCAGGAGTTGAGTTACTTATTGCAGAATTTCCAGCCTTTAACCTGCTCTTGAAGCCACTGTCTTTCTATAGAATCATAAAATCCCAGTGTAGAAGCAGGCCATTCAGCCCATCGAGTCCACAACAACCCTCTGAATAGCAGTACATTCAGACCACCCCTACTCTAGGTCTGCAACCCTGCATTTCCCATGGCTAATCCACTTAGACTACACATCTTTGCAGGAAACCAGAGCATCCAGAGGAAACCCATGCAAACACAGAGAACATGTGCAAACTCCACACAGACAGTCATCAGAGGGTGGAATTAACCTGGGTCCCTGGTGCGATGAGGCAGCAGTGTTAACCACTAAGCCATCATGCTGCCATATGACTGCCTAGTTCTGTTTCTGTTCAATGATTACATCCAGAACATTGATAGTGGGAGGATTCAATGATGAATGTTGAACATTACAGGGATGGTTAGATTCTTTTCTTCAATCTTTGTTTGGGCTAGGTATAGTTTAGATCAGGAATTGGCTAGCTGCAAGAAGACAGAAGGTGGTGGTTGGTGGGAAATATTCATCCTGGAGTTCAATTACTAGTGGGGTGCCACAAGGATCTGTTTTGGGTCCACTGTTGTTTGTCATTTTTAGAAATGACCTGGGGATGAGAGTATAGAAGGATGGGTTAGTAAATTTGCGGATGACACTAAGGTCAGTAGAGTTGTGGATAGTGACGAAGGACGTTGTAGGTTACAGAGAGACATAGATAAGCTGCAGAGCTGGGCTGAGAGGTGGCAAATGGAGTTTAATAGACAATTGACAATAGATGCAGAAGTAGGCCATCTGGCCCTTCGAGCTAGCACCACCATTCATTATGATCATGGCTGATCATCCACAATCAGTACCCTATTCCTGCCTTATCCCTATAACCAATCTGGAAAAGTATGATTTGATTCACTTTGGAAGAAGTAATGGGAATGCAGAGTACTGGGCTAATGGTAAGATTCTTTGATAGTGTAGATGAGCACAGAGGTTTCGGTGTCCAGGTACATAGATCCTTAAAAGTTGCCACCCAGGTTGATAGGGTGGTTAAGAAGGCATATTGTGTGTTAGCTTTTATTGGTAGAGGGATTAAGTTTTGGAACCAGGAGATCATACTGCAGCTGTACAAACTCTGGTGTGGCCACATTTGGAGTATTGCTTACAGTTCTGGTCAACGCATTATAGGAAGGATGTGGAAGCATTGGAAAGGGTTCAGAGTTGATTTACTAGGATGTTTTCTGGTATGGAGGGAAGGTCTTATGAGGAAAGTATGATGGACTTGAGGCTGTTTTCGTTAGAAAGAAGGTTGAGAAGTGACTTAATTGAGACATATAAGATAATCAGGGGGTTAGGTAGGTTGGACAGTGAGAGTCTTTTTCCTAGGATGGTGATGGCTAGCATGAGAAGACATAGCTTTAAATTGAGGGATGATAGATATAGGACAGATGTCAGAGGTAGTTTCTTTACACAGAGAGTAGCAGGGGCATGGAATGCACTGCTTGTAACAGTAGTAGACTCGCCAACTTTAAGGGCATTTAAATGATCATTGGATAGGCATATGGACAAGAATAGAATAATGTAGGTTAGATGGGCTTCAGATTGGTTTCACAGGTCGGCGCAACACCGAGGGCCAAAGGGCCTGTGCTGTGCTGTAATGTTCTACGTTCTATGTTGTAACTCCAACTAGTAGAGAATTTTCCCACTGATACTCATTGACACCAGTTTTGCAAGGTCTATACAGTAAACTAACAAGTTTTTGCTGTTTGATTTTGTGTATCGCTGGACATCGGAGTGCATCTGGGAAAATTAATAAACAGTGAAAATTAACAAACAG
>NC_057732.1:57184727-57187545 GCF_004010195.1 Chiloscyllium plagiosum
CATCCCTATGACTCTATGACTCTATCAGATAGAACTATTCCACAGGAATAGGTCTAAGACTGCAGTCACATCCCATTGTGAACGGTCGTGGAGAAATTCATAGTTCAGTGGAGGAGGAGGGTCCGCAAATATGCCCATCTTCAGCGATGGGGTAGCCCAACACACCAATGTGAATGTTAAAACTTGAGCATTTGCCACAACTTCAGAAAAATGCCAAAAATGTCATTCATCTGAGCCCCTTCCAGAGAGTCCCAACATCACAGCCTTCAGGCAACTAGATTCACTCCACATGACATCAGGAAATGGTTGGAAGCACTGGATACTACAAAGACTACAAGCCCCGACAACATTCTAGAAATAGTGTGAAGATTTGTGCTCAAGGACTTGTGCTCCCCTAGCCAAGCAGTTCCAGTACAGTTATAACACTGGCATCTACTTGATAATGTGATAAATGTCCCAGGTATGTCCTGCACAGAAAAAGCAGAACAAATACAAACTAGCCAATTACTGCACCATCAGTCGAGTAAAGCGCTAGAAACCTGCTGGTTACTATTTACCGGAAACTGAACTAGTAATATAAATACTATGGGTCAGAACAGGTCAAAGGCTTGGAATCATGCAATGGGTAACTCATTCCTGACTCCCCAAAGCCTACCCACCACCTACAACGTGGCTACAAGGAAGGTTCAGGAGGGAGGGTTTTGGGCTCCTGGATAATTAGGGCTCTTTCTGGAGTAGGCGGGACCTTTACAAACAGGATGGACTTCACCTGAACCAGAAGGATACCAATATCCTGGGGGGAAAATTTGCTAATGTTCTTCCAGTGGATTTAAACTAATTCAGCAGGGGAACGGGAACCAAAATTGTAGTTCGAGTATACAGGAGGTTGCGAGTAGTGAGGTCAGAAATAGGGTCATATAAAATAACCAGAGGGTTAGATGGGGTGGACAGTGAGAGCCTTTTTCCTCAGATGGTGATGGCTAGCACGAGGGGAAATAGCTTTAAATTGAGGGGTGATAGATATAGGGCAAATGTCAGAGGTAGTTTCTTTACTCAGAGAGTAGTGGGGGCATGGAACGCACTGCCTGCAACAGCAGTAGACTTGCCAACTTTAAGGGCATTTAAATGGTCGTTGGATAGGCATATGGGCAAGAATGGAATAGAGTAGCTTATGGCCTTCAGATTGGTTTCACAGGTCAGCGCAACATCGAGGACTGAAGGACCTATACTGCGCCGTAATGTTCTATGTTTTATATACAAGGCACAAGTCAGGTGTGTGACCTTCAGGCAGCACTTTTCAAACCCATGATCACTACCATGGTTCAACACTGCTAACAAGCAGCACTTGCTTAGTAATAACTTGCTTACTAATGTTCATTTTGGCTTCTGCCAGAGCCACTTCACTCCTGACCTCATTGTAGTCTTGGTTCAAACATGGACAATAGAGCTGAATTCTGGAGGTGAAGTGTGAGTGACAGCCCTTTATCTGTTATGGACCAGGCCAGACCCCTTCAAAAAATTTCAAGAAGGTAGCTCAGACTCTAACTTTTCTAGTTGTTTTAGGCAGGTGTAGGGTGGACATTCCAGAAGTGATGCAGCTGGTCAAACCACTCAGTATTAAACAAACCAGAATTTATTTATAGACTACCGAATGAAATACAAGCAAAAGAAAACAGAATTTAGAATAACAGCTATTTGAAAACTCAACCAACACAATATGCTGCACAAATTAACAAAGAGCATTCTGATTTCCTGCAACATCCTGTAAACACATCCCTTGACAAAAAGGTAAATTCAAACACAGGTTCTTACAGGGAGAGAGAGCTTGCAGAGAGGATCAGCCAGGGATCATTGGCTACAACATGGTACCTCAATTTTCTCAGCAGCTTCTCAGGATCCCCAGCTAAGACTAAACCAAACTAGAAAATCTCTGAACTGGGAGAACTGGCCCCTCTCTTTTCATTGTGCAATTGCTTAAAAAAAAACTAAGAGCCCTTTTCCTTGATTGTTGTCTTAGACAGTATCTGTTAGCCATAATCAAAGTGGCCTATTCGTAGATAAATCAGAACCTCTGGCCTTTTACAATCCCTTTTGGGAAAAAAAACAAGGACCACATATCTTTGTTAAAGAAGCAGCATCATCACATATCAAGGCCACAATTGACTAATTATGACACCAAGGCTCCCTTGCAAAACTAGAGTAGATGAAAATGTGGGGGAAAACTCTTGCTGGTTAGTTACACCTGGTACAAAGGAAGTTGGCTGTGGCTATTGGAGGTCAGTCATCTCAGCTGCAAGTTATCTTGGTGTTCCTGGGGGTAGATATTTTCTAATCATAGAACATAGAACATAGAACAGTACAGCACAGAACAGGCCCTTCAGCCTACGATGTTGTACCGACCATTGATCCTCATGTATGCACCCTCAAATTTCTGTGACCATATGCATGTCCAGCAGTCTCTTAAATGTCCCCAATGACCTTGCTTCCACAACTGCTGCTGGCAATGCATTCCATGCTCTCACAACTCTCTGTGTAAAGAACCAGCCTCTGATATCCCCTCTATACTTTCCTCCAACTAGCTTAAAACTATGACCCCTCATGTTAGCCATTTCTGCTCTGGGAAATAGTCTCTAGCTATCGACTCTATCTATGCCTCTCATTATCTTGTATACTTCAATTAAGTCCCCTCTCCTTCTCCTTCTCCTTTTCTCCAGTGAAAAAGGTCCGAGCTCAGTCAACCTCTCTTCATAAGATAAGCCCTCCAGTCCAGGCAGCATCCTGGTAAACCTCCTCTGAACCCTCTCCAAAACATCCACAT
>NC_057732.1:57189841-57261570 GCF_004010195.1 Chiloscyllium plagiosum
GCAAAAAACTCATTTAGGGCTTCCCCTACCTCCTCAGACTCCACACACAAATTCCCTATGCTATCCCTGATCGGCCCTACTCTTTCTTTGATCATTCTCTTATTCCTCACATAAGTGTAAAATGCCTTTGTGTTTTCCCTAATCCGTTCTGCCAAGCCTTTCTTGTGCCCCCTCCTGGCTCTCCTCAGACCATTTTTGAGCTCCTTCCTTGCCTGCCTGTAATCCTCTAGAGCTGAGCTTGACCCTAGCCTCCTCTACCTTATGTAAGCTACCTTCTTCCTTTTGACGAGAAGCTCCACCGTTCTCTTTATCCAAGGTTCCTTTATCTTACCCCTTCTTGCCTGTCTCAGAGGGACATATTTATTCATCACTCGCAACAACTGTTCCTTAAGCAGTCTCCACATGTCTATAGTGCCTTTATCATGGAACAATTGCTCCCAGTCCATGCTTCCTAACTCATGTCTAATCACATCATAGTTTCCTCTTCCCAATTAAATATCCTCCCATTTTGCCTAATCCTCTCCTTCTCCATAGCTATGTAGAATGTGAGACAGTTGTGGTCACTATCACCAAAATGCTCTCCCACCACAAGATCTCATACCTGCCCCGGCTCGTTTCCGAGCACCAAGTCTAGAATGGCCTCTCCCCTCGTCGGCCTGTCAACGTACTGAGTTAGGAAACCCTCCTGAACATACCTTACAAAACAGCTCCATTCAAATCTTCTGCTCGAAGGAGGTTCCAATCAATATTGGGAAAGTTAAAGTTACGCATTACAACAACCCTACTACGTCCACACTTTTCCAAAGTCTGCCGACCTATGCTTTCTTCAATCTCCCTGCTGCTATTAGGGGACCTGTAGTAAACCCTTAATGAGGTGACTGCTTCCTTGCTGTTCCTAATTTCCACCCATACTGACTCGGTAGGCAGATCATCCTCGACAATGGAAGCTTATGTAGCTGTGATATTCTCTCTGACTAGTAGTGCTACACCCTCTCCTCTTTGTCCCCCATCCCTATTGTTTTTAAATGCTCTAAACCCTGGAACATCCAGCAACCATTCCTGCCCCTGAGAAACCCATGTCTCTGTTATGGCCACAACATCATAGCACCAGGTACTGATCCATGCTCTAAGTTCATCACTTTTATTCCTGATACTCCTTGCGTTAAAGCAAACGCACTTTAACTGATCCCTTGGTTCCTTCCCAGGAAAATCCTTCCCACTAGCTGGTCTACCTTTTGCTATTGCCACATCTGCATCAACTCTCACCTCCGGTATACAGCTCAGGTTCCCACCCCCTGCCATAGTTTAAACCCTCTTGAACTACTCAAGCAAACTTCCACCCAGGACATTGGTCCCCTTCCAGTTCAGATGCAACCCGTCCTTTTTGTACAGGTCCCACCTTCCCCAGAAGGCATCCCAATTATCTACATATCTGAAGCCCTCCCTCCTACACCAGCTGCGCAGCCACGTGTTAAGCTGCGCCCGCTCGCCTGTTCCTCGCCTCGCTATCTCGTGGCACCGGTAGTAAACTAGAGAACACTACTCTGTTCGTCCTGCTTTGCAGCTTCCATCCTAACTCCCTGAAATCACTTTTTATATCCTCAATCCTTTTTCTGGCTATATCATTGGTGCCAATATGTAACACGATTTCTGGCTGTTTGCCCTCCCCCTTTAGAACCTTATACACCCGATCGGAGACGTCCCGGACCCTGGCACCAGGGAGGCAACATACCTTCCGGGAATCCCGATCCTGACCACAAAATCTCCTGTCGATTCCCCTAACTATTGAGTCCCCTACCACGAGTACTTTTCTATTCTGCCCCCTTCCCTTCTTTGCCACAGTGTCAGGCTCAGTGCCAGGGAACTGACTACCATGGCTTTCCTCTGGTAGGTCATCCCCCCCAGCAGTATCCAAAACTTGTTCAAAGATGCTATGACACACTTCTGGAACAGGTGGTATTTGAACCTGGTTTCTCTCGCTCCGAGGCAGGGACAGTGCCACTTCATCACTTGTACATCAGGGTATTTGTTCTAAACTCAACCATCTTTAACAGCTTAATTAATGACCATCCCTCTATCATAAGGTCAGAAGTGGGAATGTTCACTGTTCATTGCATAATGCTCAGCACAATTCATGACTTGTCAGATACTGAAACAATATCCAAACACTGCAAGATCTGAACAATATCCAGGTTGGGCTGACACATGGCAATCATGCCACACAAATACCAAGCAAGGACCATCTCTAACAAGAGACAATCTAACCATCATTCCCTGACATTCAATGGCATTACCATTGCTGAATCCTTCACTGTCAACATGTTCAATAGGATCCTCCACATGGACTGCTGGACAATTGTATATGAATAGGAAAGGTTTGGAGGGATATGGGCCAGGTGCTGGCAGGTGGGACTAGATTGGGTTGGGATATCTGGTCGGCATGGACGGGTTGGGCTGAAGGATCTGTTTCCATCTCTATGACTCTGTGGTGTAAAATTCCAAGCAGTGGAATGTGGTGAAACGGTTAAAAATTATGTCCCAATACATGTGTGAATCTAACCGGAATGGAGGCGTTGCTTAGTCCCGTGTGAATCTTCTTATCTGTATGTAACCAGAATGGAATGTGTTTTTTAGCCTTGCTCTGCTGTTCACATGAATGTTTATATCTGGAAAAGAGTATATCAGCTGAAAAAGTCTCCAGTTCGGTGAGTCTGCTCCGGGGTTACGTTTAACCGCCGAGCGTGGGTTGTTGGCAACCGCTCTACGAGAACTGACGGCTCCCAGTTTTGGTAACATGTAGAGTGAGTATAAGCCAGACCCGTTCTGGCGACGCTGCGGGGAATAAAATGCCCATATTCTAGCAGACTCGCCTCTTGGTCGTTTGTTCTGTGTCAGACTACTCTCCTACGAACCTGACCTTGAGAATTTTTTAAAACAGACTCTATGCTGGATTCCTGTATAATAATGTCTAGTACACTCTCAACTTGTACAACACTGCGCAATATATTCAGTACTGGATAGCTTTCCCATAGCATCTTCCACAATCCCAATACTAGATAAATGTCCCAGAGTAGCCAGCACATTCAGTACTGGATGCTAAATTCTGTGATAAAAATGAAATGAGGAAACAGAAATTAGGTATTTACAACAAAGAAAGATTCTGGTGTTTTACATCAGAAACTAATTCAAATTTTACCTGTTTTAAATTGTTGACTGGCAACCGTGCTGTTAGATCAATGTCTTGTTTTGCTGCTGTGAGTTCACACTGAAAATACCAACATTCACATTCATGCATGTCACAGTCCTATGAAAGATCAAAATATAAATGGAATTCATAAAGGACAAATCCATAGAAACAATTCTGCTGTTGCCAGCTCTTCAACAGGAGACTTTTTGTTTGTTAATTCTTGGATCACTCCACAACCCTGGGGCACCACTTGGCCTGATGCAGCCACGGCCTCCACTGTGGCACAGCTAAGCATAAGAGATGTGGCCTCTCATTGCTTGGCAGCTCGAAGCAGGAAAGATTTCAGCTCCAGGATCTTGATTCCAGGCTCACCGATGGACTCACCACAACCTGATTAGCTTGTGCTTTCCAGAATCTCCAAACTGTTACAATGGACAAGGAGGTCATTAAATCCACAATGCCTGCATCAGCTGCTTGAGCATTTTAACTTGGTGCCAATCTCCTGCCTTTTCCCAATAACCCTGCGAGTTTATATTTTATTTAAATAATCATCCAATACTCTTTTGAATGCCTCAAATGAATCTGTTTCCACCACATTATGTGAAAAAGATTTTCTCATTTTGCATTTTCCTTTTTTGCAAAAGATTTAAAATTGTGCCCTCCGTTCTCGATTCATTTACAACTGATTTCTCCGTATCCACTCATGATTTTGAAAACTTGCATAAAAATTGGCAGGACTTCCTGAGAAGAGGAAACTTTATTGCTGGAACAGCACAGCAGGTCAGGCAGCATCCAGGGAACAGGAGATTCGACGTTTCGGGCACAGGCATCAAAAATTTCTTCATTCCTGAAGAAGGGCCTGTGCCCGAAACGTCGAATCTCCTGTTCCCTGGATAGTGCCTGACCTGCTGTGCTGTTCCAGCAATAAAGTTTCAACTTTGATCTCCAGCATCTGCAGACCTCACTTCTTCCTGAGAAGAGGCAATGGGGATTTCTCATTTTGACCCTGATGCCTCAACAAGATCCACGTATAAAAATGGAGGATATAGTATGAACTACATTTAAACGAAAGTTAGAAATAAAGAAAGCCGTGATTTATCTCACACATTTTATGATACCAGAATGTCGTGTCATGGTTTACTAAGGAAGTTGAACCTCTTGTCAAAAAGACGAAGAAGCCTTATGTCAGGATGAGATGTGAAGGATCAGTTAGGGTGCTTGAGAGTTACAAGTTAGCCAGGAAAGACCGAAAGAGAGAGCTAAGAAGAGCCAGGAGGGAACATGAGAAGTCATTGGCGGATTGGATCAATGAAAACCCTAAAGCTTTCTATAGATATATCAGGAATTAAAGAATGGCAAGAGTAAGATTAGGGCCAAACAAAGATAGTAGTGGGAAGTTGTGAGTGGAGTCAGAGGAGATGGGGAAGCACAAAATGAATATTTTTCTTCAGTATTGAAACTGGAAAATGTTGTCAAGGAGAATGCTGAGATATAGGCTGCTAGACTAGATGGGATTGAGGTTCACAAGAAAGTGGTGTTAGCAATTCTGGAAAGTGTGAAAATAGGTAAGTTCCCTGGGTTGGATGGGAGGAGATTGCCGAGCCTATGGCTTTGATCTTTATATTCTCATTGTCTACAGGAATATTGCCAGAAGACTGGAGGATAGCAAGTGTTGTCCACTTGTTCAAGAAGAGGAGTACAGACAACTCTGGTAATCATAGACCAGTCAGCCTTACTTTGGTTGTGGGTGACGTGTTGGAAAAGGCTATAAGAGATATGATTTATAACCATCTAGAAAGAAATAAGTTGATTAGGGATAGTCAACACGGTTTTGCAAAGGGTAGGTTGCACCTCACAAACTTTATTGAGTTCTTTGAGAGGGTGACCAAACAGGTGGATGAGGGAAAAGCCATTGATGTGGTGTATATGGATTTCAGTAAGGCATTTGATAAGGTTCCCCAAGGTAGGCTAATGCACAAAACACAGAAGCATGGGATTGACGGTGATTTAGCAGTTTGCATCAGAAATTGGCGAGCTGAAAGAAGACAGATGATGGTAGATGATGGGTTGATGGTCATTCTGGAGTTCAGTTACTAGTGGTGTACTGCAAGGATCTATTTTGGGGCCATTGCTGTTTGTCATTTTTATATGACCTGGATGAGGGCATAGAGAGATGGGTTAGTAAATTTGTGGATGACATTAAGGTTGGTAGAGTTGTGGATAGTAGGTTTCAGAGAGACATAGATAAATTGCACAGCTGGGCTGAGAGGTGGCAATAGTTTAATGTGAAAAAGTGTGAGCTGATTCACTTTGGAAGGAGTAACAGGAATGCAGAGTACTGGGTTAATGGTAAGATTCTTGAAAGTGTAGATGAGCACAGAGATCTCGGTGTCTAGATATATAGATTCTTGAAAGTTGCTACCCAAGTTGATAGGGTGGTTAAGAAGACATATTGTGTGTTAGCTTTTATTGATAGAAGGATTAAGTTTTTGAACAATGAGATCATGCTGCAGCTGTACAAAGTCTGGTGTGGCCACATTTGGAGTATTGTTTACAGTTCTGGTCAACGCATTATAGGAAGGTCGTGGAAGTTTTGGAAAGGGTTCAGAGGTGATTTACTAGAATGTTGCCTAATATGGAAGGAAGGTCTTTTGAGGAAAGGCTGAGGGACTGGAAGCTGTTTTTGCTAGAGAGAAGAAGATTGAGAGGTGACTTAATTAAGACATATAAGATAATCAGACAGTTAGATTGGTGGGGGGTACAATGAGAGCCTTTTTCCTCAGATGGTGATGGCTAGCACAAGGAAACTTTGCTTTAATTTGAGGGGTGATAGATATAGGACAGATGTCAGAGGTAGTTTCTTTACTCAGAGAATAGTAGGGGTGTGGAATGCACTACTTAGTAGTAGATGCGCCAACTTTAAGGGCATTTAAATGGTCATTGGATAGACATATGGATGAAAATGGAATAGTGTGAGTTAGATGGCCTTCAGATTGGTTTCACAGGTCGGGGCAATATTGAGGGCCAAAGTGCCTGTATTGCGCTGTAATGTTCTACTTTCTATGTCTATGTTCTAATGCCCGTAGTGCTTTACAGTGAATAAAATATCTTTGAAGTGTAGTCAATTTTGCAGAAGACTTGATTAATTAGATTCCCTACAGTATGGAAACAGGCCTTTCGGCCCAACAAGTCCACACTAACCTTCCGAAGAGTAACCCATCCAAACGCATTTGCCCACCCTATAATTACCCATGACTAATGCACTAACATTACAGGCAATTTAGCATGAGAAGGACCTTGTCATTTGTGAGGACAGTATGAAACATGCTGACACGTTCGAACATCTTGATGCTAAGAAGGAAGATGTGCTGAAAATTTTGAAAAACATGAGGAAAAATAAGTCCCTGGCGCCATATAGGATATAACCAAGGTTACTACAGGAATCAAAGGAAGAGATTGCTGTGCCTTTGGTGATGATCTTTGCATCTTCAATGTCCACTGGAGTAGTGCAAGATGATTGGAAAGTGGTAAATGTTATTGCCTTATTCAAGAAAGGAAATGGGGATAATCCTGGGAACTTCAGAGGAGTAAGTCTAATGTCTGTAAAGTACTGGAGAGGGTTCTGACAGGCAGGATTTATGATTATTTGGAAAAGCATAGCTTGATTAGAGATAGTCAGCATGGCTTTGTGAGGGGCCTCACAAGCCTTACTGAATTATTTGAGGATGTGACAAAACACATTGATGAAGGTAGATCAGTCGATGTGGTGTATATGGATTTTAGCAAAGCGTTTGATAAGGTTCCCCACAGTAGGCTCATTCAGGAAGTAAGGAGGCATGGAATATAGGGACATTTGGCTGTCTGGATACAGAATTGGCTGGCACATAGAAGTCAGAAGGTGGTAGTAGATGAAAAGTATTCAGCCTGGAGCTCGGTGACCAGTGGAAGAATAAACAGGTAAACAGATTATGGAAAGATGTAGAGGCAACACGGTGGTGGTGATGTGACCAACATTGACTGGGATACACTGAGTGTCAGAGGTCTGGATGGGGCAGAATTTGTAAGAAGCATCCAGGAGAAGGGGCCATATTGGACCTGGTATTGAGGAATGAGCCAGGCCAGGTGGTAGTCGTTGCAGTGGAGGGATTTCTTTGGGAATTGTGACCACAATTCTGTAAGTTTTAGAATACTTGTAGATAAAGATGAGAGTGGTCCGAAGGGAAGAATACTAAACTGGGCCAAGACCAATTGTATCAAAATTAGGCAGGAGCTGGGAAATGTGGATTGGACACAGCTATTTGCAAGGAAGTCCACATTTGATATGTGGGTGGTTCTCAAAGATGGGTTAAAAATAATGCAGGATAGCATGTCCTGTTGAAAGCAAAGAATAGGAAAGGCAAGATTCGTGAACCACAGATGACAGGAGAAATCATACAACTAGCCAAGAGGAAAAGGAAAGTGTACATAAGGTCCAGGCAGCTAGAACAAAACGGGTCTTGGAGGAATATCGGGGGAATAGGACCAGTCTTAAACGAGGAACCAAGCGGACTAAAAGGGGTCATGAAATAGCTTTAGCGAGCAGAATTAAGGAGAACCTCAAAGCCTTTTATTTTTATATAAGAAGCGAGCGGGAAACTAGAGAAAGGATTGGTCCACTAAACGATAAGGATGGAAGGTTGTGTGTTGAACCTGAGAAAATGGGTGAGATTCTCAATGATTACTTTGCATCAATGTTCACTGAGGAGAGGGACATTATGAATGTTGAGATTAGAGGTGGAAGTTTGATGACTCTGGATCACATTGACATTAGTAGGGAAGATATGTTGGGTAGGCTAGAGGTTATTAAGGTGGACAGATACCCAGGACCAGTTGGAATCTATCCCAGGTTGCTGAGGGAGACGAGAGAGGAAATAGCTGGGGCCCTGACAGATATCTTTGCAGCATCGTTAAACGCAGGTGAAGTGCCAAAGGACTGGAGGGTTGCTAATGTTGTCCTCTTGTACAAGAAGGGTAGTAGGAATATTCCAGGTTCTATAGACCAGTGAGCCTGATGTTAGTGGTGGGAAAGTTGCTGGAGAAGGTACTGAGGGATAGAATCTACTTATATTTGGAAAAGAATGGGTTTTTCAGTGATAGGCAACATAGTTTTGTGGGAGAGATCGTGCCTTACCAACTTAATAGAGTTCTTTGAGGTAGTGACCAAGTTGATAGATGAAGGTAGGGCTGTGGATGCCAATACATGAACTTTATTAAGGTGCTTGGTAAGGT
This sequence comes from Chiloscyllium plagiosum, assembly GCF_004010195.1. Taxonomy (NCBI): domain Eukaryota; kingdom Metazoa; phylum Chordata; class Chondrichthyes; order Orectolobiformes; family Hemiscylliidae; genus Chiloscyllium; species Chiloscyllium plagiosum. The sequence goes on from NC_057732.1 coordinate 57,198,297, forward strand.
TCCCCATGGTAAACTAATGGAGAAAGTGAAGTCACATGGTGTGCAAGGTGTTCTAGCTAGGTGGATAAAGAGCTGGTTGAGCAACAGGAGACAGAAATTAGTAGTTGAAGGGAGTTTCTTGAAATGGAGAAAGGTGACAGGGATCAGTGCTGGGGCCACATAAATGATCTGGAAGAGGGCACCATTGGTATGATCAGCAAGTTTGCAGATGACACGAAGATTGGTGGAGTAGCAGAAAGCATAAGGGACTATCAAAGAATATAGGAGAATATAGATAGACTGGACAGTTGGGTGGAGAAGTGGCAGATGGAGTTTAATCCAGGCAAATGTGAGGTGATGTATTTTGGCAAGTCTAATTCTGGAATGAATTATACAGTAAACCGAAGAGCTTTGAGAAAAGTTGATGAGCAGAGAGATCTGGGAGTTCAGGTCCATTGTACCCTGAAGGTTGCTGCACAGGTGGATAGAGTAGTCAATAAGGCATATGGTATGCTTGCCTTCATCAGACAGGGTATTGAGTATCAGAGTTGGCAGGTCATGTTAAAATTGTACAAGACATTGGTTCGGCTGGATTTAGAATACTGTGAACAGTTCTGGTCGTCACATTACCAAAAGGATGTGGACACTTTGGAGAGGGTGCAGAGAAGGTTTACGAGGATGTTGCCTAGTATGGAAGGTGCTAGCTACGAGGATAGATTGAGTAGGTTAGGATTGTTTTCATTAGAAAAAAGGAGATTGAGGGGGGACCCGATTGAGGTCTACAAAGTCATGAAGGGTATAGACAGGGTAGATAGAGATAAGCTTTTGCCCAGGGTGAAGGATCCAATAACGAGAGGTCATGCTTTCAAGGTGAGAGGTGAAAAGTTTAAGCGGGATGCATGAAGCAAGTACTTTACATGGAGGGTGGTGGGTGCCTGGAACGTGTTTGCTATCAGAGGTAGTAGAGGCAGGCACGATAGATTCATTTAAGATGCGTCTGGACAAATGCATGAGTAGGTGGGGAGCAGAGGGATCCAGATGCTTAGGAATTGGGCGATAGGTTTAGACAGTGGATTTGGATCGACTCAGGCTTGGAGAGCTGAAGGACCTGTTCCTGGGCTGTAAATTTTCTTTGTTCTTTGTTCAGTGGTGTTCACATGGGACCTCTGCTCTTTGTGACCTTTATAAGTGACTTGGGTAAGGAAGTGGAAGGGTGGGTTAGTAAGTTTGCCAATCACACAAGATTGGTGGTGTTGTGGATAGTGTGCAGGGCTGTTGGAGATCGCAATGGGACATTGACAGGATGCAGAGCTGGGCTGAGAAGTGGCAGATGGAGTTCAAACTGGAAAAGTGTGAAGATTCATTTTGGAAGGTCGAATTTGAATGCAGATTCCAGGGTTAAAGGCAGGATGCTTGACAGTGTGGAGGAACAGAGGGATCTTGCAATCCATGTCCATAGATCCCTCAAAGTTGCCACCCAAGTTGATAGGCATGTGATGTGTTGGCTGTTATTAGTAGGGGGATTGAGTTTAAGAACCGCAAGGTCATGTTGCAGCTCAATAAAGCCCTGATTAAACCACAGTTGGAATATTGTGCACATTCTAGGAAGGATGTGGAGCTTTAGAGAGGGTGCAGAGAAGATTTACCAGGATGCTACCTGGACTGGAGGGCATGTTTTATGAAGTAAGGTTAAGGGAGCTAGGGCTTTTCTCATTGGAACGGAGAAGGATGAGAGATGTCTTGGTAGAGGTGTACAAGATGATGATAGGCATAAATAGAGTGGATACCAAAGAACTTTTCCAAGGGTGGAAAAGGATATCATGAGGGGGCATAATTTTAAGGTGATTGGAGGAAAGTTTAGTTGAGATGTCAGAGGTAGGTTCTTTACACAGTGTGTGGTGGGTGCATGGAATGTACTGCCAGCAGTGATAGCAGAGTTAAACACATTAGGACATTTAAGTGGCTCTTGAATGATAGTAAAATGTATGATATGTAGGCTAGTTTTATCTTAGAATAGGATAAAAGGTCGGCACAATATCGAGGGGGTGAAGGGCTTGGACTATGTTGTACTGTTCTATGTTCTATATTCTTACCTGTCCACTGGCTCATACCCCAGTGTTGTTGCACACATTCATTTTAAACAATGGAAATCACTGCTAACTTTGCTAGGAGTGCAGACTGGAAATTTATCCCATAGTGTTCCCACAATATGGCAGCTGTGGATCAGAAACCCATTTTACAGCAGCACAATTTTCCAATCCATTCAAAGCAATGGATCATGAAAATGCTTGGGTGTGAAACTAGATGCACTCCAAATTTGCTCCATTCCTATCAGACAGGTTAAATTAGAACAACCTCTGAAATCAGCATTTCATTAGGCTTCTGCACATTTCCTGCTTTCAGGAGGGCATTTTACTTGTAGATTTACTCCTCTAGAAAAGAGTCAGAGTTTGTTACAGACTAATTATAAATTTGTTATGGTGTCTTTGGCAGAAGTCATTGTGAAGTTCTGTACACAGGAGTTCCAGCATCTCAGCATGATATGGCTATTGGATCTTCGCAAGATGCTGATACTGTCAACATTATTCTATTTGGTTGAAGATAGAATATAACAATTTAGAAAATAATTCAAAGGTACCCATTGATCTTTTATTTTCTGTTCTGGCTGTTGTTTGAAGATTTTCTGTGTTTTCAAACAATGTTTCAAAGATTCCTGGGGAAAGAATAATCCATTTAGTTTCAGATTTCCTACCTTGTCTGACATCAGTCAATAAAATCAAGAATGGAGTCTTTGTACATCCTCATTCAACCATTACCATCAAGCAAGTGGACCAACCTGGTTCAATGAGAAGTTGAAAGGCCAGCACCAAGTAGATTTTATTATGAAATGCAGATCTGGTGAAGATACTATTCAGCCTAATTAGGAAAGTTAGTGGAATGCGATTATTTACATCATGGAAATTGAATACAAAATTAGGGAGGCAATGCTTCAGTTATACAGGGCTCTGGTGAGACTGTATCTGGACCTTATTTAATTCAATGCACTACAGATAATTCAGAGAATGTTTACTACACTAAAACCAGAAATGGGTAACTTGTTCTATGATGTTTAGTTTAGGAGAGTGAGAGATGACTTGGTGATGGTGAGAAGGGCACTATTTGTGAGATCTTTTGTATATGTCTAGATTGTCTGCACCACCACACGCTGCCCTCGAAGTGGCTGCGGGGGTGTAGAGCCTGTCACACATGCACTTCTGAAATGTGCCTTTGCAAAGGTGTCTGGAGAGAGATGCAGTGTTTTTGTCGAGGTTTGTCCCGAGCAATTCCGTGACACATGAGTCTGTGTGCTCTATGGGCTGTTTCCTGGGATGCACACCAAGACAGACATCAAATATGCCTGGAGGACCATCAACTCAGTGAAAAATACTCTTTAATCTGCCCAAAACATGTTGGTTTTCCAGAACAGGAAATTTACCTTGACTGAGTGTTTCAGACTGGCACATTCCAAGGTCCAGGTCTAAACCTTGGGACAGCTGCTGCCAAGACACAGTGGGGAAATGGGGGTCTGTTCAGTTATCAGACCCTCCCAATGCCTCAAATGTATGCAAATATAGGGTTGTATGAGTAAAAGATGCCTTGGGTTTGTTTGTTCTACGTATGTAAAGACTGTATAGAACTGAACTGCTGTAATGACTATGCATGTATATAAAGATTGTTTTGAAATTTAGAAATAAAGTGACTTAATTGAAACAAAGAAAATCCTGATGGGTCTTGATGTGGAGAAGATGTTTCCACTTATAGGAGAATCTATGACTAGGGGATAATTTTCTAAAAATAAGGGGACATTCATTGAATAGAGATGAGACATGTTTTTTGGAACTCTCTGAAAAGGTGGTGGAAGCAGAGACCTTGAATATTTTTAAGGCAATATTAGAAAGGTTAGCGAGACAGACAAAAATGTGGATTTGAGGTTATATTCAGGATAGCCAGAATCTTATTAAATGGCAGGGCAATCTTGAGGGGGGGGGTCAATGGCCTACTCTAATCATATGTTCATACACCAGACTGCCTGCATACTAAACACTGGTGGGAGCATTCAATTGATAGACCTAAACTGTGCTATAACGAACATATAGATGAAATGGTGGTAAACGGTTAAACAACTAATCAGACATTGATTTTGGTGACCTTGCTTGGAAAATTGTTCAAGCATGTCCTAGCCACAAAAAGCAGAAGAAATCTGACTAATCAGCCAGTCTATTTTCAACATTAGTAGTTGTTGGAAGATGTTGTTAATGGTCCTATCAAGTGCCACTTTCAAAGCAGTAACATGCTTACCAATATCCAGTTTGAGTGCTGCCAGGATCATACATCTCCATAATTCATTACAGCATAATTCAAAAATGGACAAAGTTGAATTCCAGAAATGAAGTGAGAAGCTCTTACCGCTGACATTAATGAAGCATTTCATTGAATCTGGCATGAAAGAGGCTTAACAAAATTGAATTCAATAGAAGTTAAAGGGAAATCTCTTCACTGGTTGTCGGATGATGGCTACATTTATTAGGAACCAGTCACTTCAGCTTCAGGAGATTGCAGAAAGATTTACTCTGTGCAGTTCCTTGGCTCAACCATCTTTAGCTACTTTAACAATGTCTTTCCCTCCATCACAAGAGAATTTTGTCTAATTGCTGATGATTGCACAACTTTCAACACTATTCACAACTCCAGTTCATACCAGCATGCAGCAAGACTGGAAAACATTCAGGTTTGGGATGATAAAGCCAAATAATATTTACACTCCACAAATTCCAGGCAATCACTATCTCCAACAAGTGAGAATCTAATCATCGTTACGTTCAAAAGCATTGCCATTGTTGGTACCTTACCTTACCAGAATCAGTCATATAAATGTTGTAGCTGCAAGAGTAGGTCAAAAATCTGTGGTTACTGTATCACCAAAGGTTGTCTACCATTTCTAAGACACGTCAGGACTTGTCACTTTCTACAAGGTGCCGCATAAAATGCTGCTAAGATAAAGATGCAAGGCATTACGGGCAATTTATTAGTATGGATAGAAGACTGGTTAACTAACAGGAAACAAAGAGTGGGGATAAATTAGTGCTTTTCTGGTTGGTGATCAGTGATGAATGGTGTGCCACAGGGATCAGTACTGGAACTGCAATTATTCACAACTTACATAGATGATTTGAAGTTGGGGACCACATGTAGTGTGTCAAAGTTTATGGATGACATTAAATGAGTGGGAGAGCAAAGTGTGCAGAGGACTGTGAAACTTTGCAAAGGGATGTAAATAATTTAAGTGAGTGGGCAAAAGTTTAGCAGATGGAGTACAATGTTAATAAGTAAGAAGTCATTCATTTTGGTAAGAATAACAGTAAAAAGTAAAATATTGCACCATACTGCTGTGCAGAGGAACCTGGGTATCCTTGTGCATGAATCACAGAAGATTGGTCTGCAGGTGCAACAAGTAATTAAGAAGGCAAATGGAATCTTGTCCTTCATTGTTAAAGGAATTGAGTTTAAAAGTAGAGAGGTTACACTGCAGCTGTATAGGGTGCTGGTGAGGCCACACCTGGAGTACTGCCTACAGTTTTGGTCTCCTTACTTGAGAAGGGATGTACTGACACTGGAGGGTGTGCTGAGGAGATTCACTAGGTTGATTCCGGAGTTGAGGGGTTGGCTTATGAGGAGAAACTGAGTACACTGGGATTACATTCATTGGAATTTAGAAGAATGAGGGGTGATCTTACAGAAACATATACAATTATGAAGGGAGTTGATAAGAAAGAAGTAGAGAGGATGTTTCCACTGGCAGATGAAATTAGGACAAGAGGGCATAGTCTCAAAATTAGGGGGAGCAGATTTAGGACTGAATTGAGAAGGAACTTCTTCACCCAGAGCATTGTGAATCTATGGAATTCCCAGCCCAGTAAAGTAGTTGAGGTTTCCTCATTAAATGCTTTTAAAGCTAAAATAGATAATTTTTTGAACAGTAAAGGAATTAAGGGTTATAGTGAGAGATCGGGTAGGTGGAGCTGAGGCGATGTAAAGATCTGCCATGGTCTTACAGAATGGCAGACCGGGCTCAAAGTTGAAACTTTATTGCTGGAACAGCACAGCAGGTCAGGCAGCATCCAGTGTCACTCCGTGTATTGAATTCATTGACCCGAGAACGTGTGGGAACGAAGGTGAGACCTCTGCTGAGGACTGACCGGGCTCAAAGGCCTAGCTGGCCTACTCCTTTTCCTGGTTCTCATGTTCTTATGCAGTGTACTGGGATATATTCTACTTGTTGATGAATGCAGCTACAATAACACTCAAGAATCTAAATCCCATCCATGTAAGAACAATTGACTTGATTGGCACTCCATCCATTATCATTAGCACTCACTCTCTCATAGCAGTATGTATCACATACATGACATGCAGTAGCAACTCACCAAGACTCCTTTGAATGTATCTTTCAACCCCTCAATTTCTACTGCATAGTGTTACGACATGGGGTAAACCCTTCTGCTAATTCTAAGAGTATGGTCTTTTCTTTCTAAACTTTCTTGGCAAATGTGGGAATCATCTTCAAACCCCAGAACCTCTTCAGCAATTTTTAGAGCTATTTCTCTCACTTTTAATTTAACCAAACACAAGTAACCGAAATTAAACAAATTGTCTCACCTACATTTTTATTAGGATACTAATTAGCAAGTGTTTAAATCTACTGGGCTTTTCTCATATCCCAAATCTATTCAAATCTGCCCAAATCTCAGACTGAAGGGTTCAAATCACAGATGTGAGCCCCCAAACTGTTACGATATGGGGTAAACCCTTCTGCTAATTTGAACCAGACCCACAGAAAAGCTCACCTCGCCTTGTAATCTGTTAAGGTATGAGTGACCAAGAACTACCAAAAATCCTTCTATGCAAATAAAAATTTTAACAATTTATTCTCTTTGAGAAACACAAGAACATTAAACAACTATCTACACTAATCCTCCTTTGTCTGACCAATTTACCTACCTCCCATTCTACAACAATAAAAACTTGATGAATTTCAACTTCACCAACACATTCCACCTCGACCTTAAATTCACATGGACCATCTCTGACACCTCCCTCCCCTTTCTGGACCTCTCCATCTCCATCAATGACGACCAACTTAACACTGACATTTTTTACAAGCCCACCAACTCCCACATCTACCTGGATTACACATCCTCCCACCCTACCTCCTACAAAAATGCCATCCCATATTCCCAATTCCTCTGTCTCCACCGTATCTGCTCTCAGGAGGACCAGTTCCACCACAGAATACACCAGATGGCCTTCATTAAAGACCGTAATTTCCCTTCCCATGTGGTTGAAGATGCCCTCCAATGCATCACATCCACATCCTGCACCTCTGCCCTCAAACCCCACCCCCTCCAAGGACAGAACCTTCCCCCGGTCCTCACCTTCCATCCTACCAACATCCGCATAAACTGCATCATCTGCCAACATTTCCGCCCCTCCAAACAGACCCCACCACCAGGGATACATTTCTGTCCCTACCCCTTTCCACTTTCCGCAAAGACAGTTCCCTCCGATTCTACCTGGTGAGGTCCACGCTCCCCAACAACCTACCCTCCCCTCCTGGCATCTTCCCCTGCCACCACAGAAATTGCAAAACCTGTGCCCACACCTCCTCCCTCACCGCCATCCAAGGCCCCAAAGGAGACTTCCACATCGATCAAAGTTTCACCTGCACATCCACCAATGTCATTTATTGTATCCGTTGCTCCCGATGCGGTCTCCTTTACACTGGGGAGACTGGACGCCTTCTCGCAGAGTGCTTTAGGGAACATCTCCAGGACACCCGCACCAATCAACCCCACCGCCCTAAGGCCCAACATTTCGACTCCCCCTCCCACTCTGCCGAGGACCTGCAGGGTCTCCTCCACTGCCACTCCCTCATCACCCATTGCCTGGAGGAAGAACGCCTCACCTTCTGCCTCGGAACACTTCAACCCCAGGGCATCAATATGGACTTCACCAGTTTCCTCATTTCCCCTCCCCCTACCTTACACCAGTTCCAACCTTCCAGCTCAGCACCATCCTCATGACCTGTCCTACCTGCCAATTTTCCTTCCCATCTATCCACTCCACCCTCCTCGCTGACCTAACATCTTCATCCCCACCTCTATCCACCTATTATACTCTTGGCTACCTTCTCCCCAGCCCCACCCCCTTCCCATTTATCTCTCCACCCCAGAGGGTCCCTACCTCGTTCCTAATGAAGGGCTTTTGCCCGAAACGTTGATTTTCCTGCTCCTCGGATGCTGCCTGACCTGTTGTGCTTTTCCAGCACCACTCAAGTTCTCACTGTGGAACATCTGCGATGCTGAGGAGGTCGTGGATAGCACGTTTAGTGAATTGGTCACACCGCAGATTAGAATTGTTGAGGGAGACAGTGAATGGGTGATCAAAAGGCAGAGAAAGAGTCGGAAGGCAGTGCAGGTGTTCTCTGCGGTCATCTCCCTCCAAAACAGGTATACCATTTTGGATACTGTTGGGGGAGATGGCTCACCAGGGGAGAGCAGCAGTTGTCAGGATCATGGCATTGTGGCAGGCAATGCTGTTCAGATGGGTGGGAAAAAGACTCATAGGGCCATAGTCATAGGCAATTCTATTGAAAGGGGAGTAGATAGGCGGTTCTGTGGCCGAAACTGAGACTCCCGGGTGGTATGTTGCCTCCCAGGTGCCTGGGTCAGGGATGTCACCAATCGGCTGCACAGCATTCTGAAAGGGGAGGGTGAACAGCCAGTTATCATGGTGCATATAGGCACCAATGATATAAGTAAAAAACGAGATGAGGTGCTGAAAGCAGAATTCAGGGAGCTGGGAGAGAAGTTAAAGAGCAGGGCCTCAAAGGTAGTGATCTTAGGATTGCTACCAGTGCCATGTGTAGCCAGGGTAGAAATGAAAGAATAGGCAGGATGAACACGTGGCTTGAGGGATGGTGTCAGAGGGAGAGGTTCAGATTTGTGGGACATTGGGACTGGTTCTGGGAAAGGTGGGACTATTACAAATAGTCTGCACCTGAACCAGACTGGAAGTAATGTCCTTGGGAGAGGTTTTGCTACTGCTGTTGGGGAGGTTTAAAACTAATGTGGCAGGGGGCTGGGAACCAGAAGAGAAGACTAATCGACAATGAGGTGGAAACTAGAGACTGTAAGGATCAAGAAGTTAGCATTACCAAGGGGAAGTATAGGCAGAGAGCATATGAATGCAAAAGAACTGGCGGCCTGAAGTGAATATACTTTAATGCAAGGAGTACAGTGGGTAAGCAGATGAATTTAGGGCTTGGATTGGTGCCTGGAGTATGATGTTATTGCGATCACAGAGACTTGGTTGAAGGAGGGGTGTGATTGGCAACTAAATGTTCCAGGATATAGACGCTTCATATTGGACAGGGAGAGAAGTAAAAGGGGGGGAGGAGTTGCATCGCTGGTCAGGGATGATACTATGGCTGTGTTAAAAGGGGACACTATGGAGGGCTTGAGCAGAGGAGCATTATGGGTAGAGCTCAGAAATAAGAAGGGTGCAGTTACCCTGGTGGGGCTGTATTACAGGCCTCCAAATAGTGAGCATGAGGTAGAAGAACAAATAGGTAAACAAATTATGGAAAGATGGAGAGGCAACAAGGTGGAGGTGTTGGGAGACTTTAATTTTCCTAACATTGACTGGGATTCACTTAGTGTCAGAGGTCTGAATTTGTAAAGAGCATCCAGGAAAGTTTGCTAGAGCAGTATGTCAATAGACCGACGAAGGAAGGGGCCATATTGGACCTGGTGTTGGGGAATGAGCCAGGCCAGGTGGTAGAAGTTGCAGTGGGGGTTGTCTTTGGGATAGTGACCACAATTCTGTAAGTTTTAAAATACTCGTAGACAAAGGTGAGAATGGTCCGAAGGGAAGAGTACTAAACTGGGCCAAGGACAATTACGTTTAAATTCGGCAGGAGCTGGGAAATGTGGATTGGACACAGCTATTTGAAGGGAAGTCCACATTTGATATGTGGGAGGCTTTCAAAGATAGGTTGAAGATTGTGCAGAATAGGCATATCCCTATGTAGAAAAGGCAAGAATTGTGAACCATGGATGAGAGGAGAAATCGTGCAACTAGCCAAGAGGAAAAGGGAAGTGTACATAAGGTCCAGGCAGCTAAGAACAGAATAGGCTTGGAGGAATATCAGGAGAGTAAGACCAATTTTAAAGAAGGAATCAAGCAGGCTAAAAGGGGTCATGAAATAGCTTTAACAAGCAGAATTAAGGAGATTCCCAAGGCCTTCATATATAAAAACAAGAGGGTAACTAGAGAAAGGGTTGGTCCATGAAAGGATAAGGAAAGAATGTTGTATGTCGAACCTGAGAAAACGAGTGAGATTCTCAATGATTACTTTGCATCGGTGTTCACTGAGGAGAGGGACATGATGAATGTTGAGATTAGAGATAGAAGTTTGTTTATTCTGGATCACGTTGACATAAGGAGGGAAGATGTGTTGGGTAGGCTAAAGGAAATTAAGGTGGACAAATCCCTATTACACCACATCAATTGCTTTACCCTCATCCACCTGTTTGGTTACCATCTCAAAGAACTCAATAAGGTTTGTGAGCCACGACCTACCATTAGCAAAATTAGTATTCTTCCATGATGAACAACCCTTCAAGGAAGCCCTGAGGGTGACGGGGGAGGAGGGGGATAAAGTGTACTCTAGGTGGGGCATTTCAATGTCCACCGCCAAGATTGGCTTAGCAGCAGCATGATTATTTGGGTTGGTCAAGTCTTCAAGGACATAGCTGCTAGATCTGGACTGTGGCAGATAGTGAGGGAACCAACAAGAGGGAAAAGCACACTTGATTCCATTCTTACTAATCTGCCGACTGCAATAGTATTAGTAAGTGGGACTACCACACAATGAAGTCCCGCCTTCACAGTGAAAATACCCTCCATTGTATTGTGTGACACAATCACCATGCTGATTGGACAGACTTCAAACAGATCTAGTGACTCAAGACTGTGCATGCTTGAGATGCAGTGGGCCATCAACAGCAGAATCATATGCCAACACAATCTGTAACCGCAAGGCCTATTATATCCCCCATTCAACAATTACCATCAAGCCAAGGGATCAGGAGAGTGCAGGAATACATTGTTGGGAGTAGCACTAACATACCTAAAAATGAGATGTCAACTGATGAAGTGACAAAACAGGACTATTCGTTTACTGAACAGCATAAACAGCAAGTAATAGGCAGAGATAAGTGATCCCACAACTAACAAACAACCAATGCTAGGACTCCTGACCTCATGGCAGCCTTGGCTCAAACAGGGACAAAGGAGATGAATTCCAGATGAGAGGTGAGAGTGGCTGCCCTTGTCATCAAAGCTGCATTTGACCAAGAGTGGCATAAAGGGCCCAAGCAAAACTAAAGACAGTTGGAATAAGGGGAAAGATCTCTGCTAGTTGGAGTCATACCTGGTTCATAGGAAGACATCAGCTGTGGTTGTTGGAGATCAGTCATCTTAGTTCCAGTATACCTCTACAGGAATTGCTTGGCCCAACCATCTTCAGTAGCTTCATCAATTATCTTCCTTCCATACTAAGGTTAGAAGTGAGGATGTTCACAGATGGTTGCACAAGTTCAGCACTCTTTGCAACTCCTCAAATACTGAAGCAGTCTATGTTCAAATGCAGAGCTGAAAATGTGTTGCTGGAAAAGCGCAGCAGGTCAGGCAGCATCCAAGGAACAGGAGAATCGACGTTTCGGGCATAAGCCCTTCTTCAGGAAATGTTCAAATGCAGCAAGGTTTGGATAGTATCCAGGTTTGGGCTGAAAAGTAGCAAGTAACATTCAGACCACACAAATGCCAAGCAATAATCATCTTGTTGGTGACCGTCACTCCTAGCAACTTGACACTCTCGACCATCTCCATCTCAGCACCACTGATACAGACAGGGGCGTGCCCTCCACTCTGCTTCCTGAAGTCAATGACCAGCTCCTTCACTGTGCTGACATCGAGGGGTAGATTGTTATCTTTGGCCCACACCAGCAAACATTCCATCTCTTTCCTGTATTCAGATGCTTCCTCTTCAGGGGATGCTAAAGGGAGGGAGCACTGGTTTAAAATCAGGGGTCACCCCTTTTAGGAGGGAGATGAGAAAAATTGTTTTTTCCATTCAGAGGATTTTCAACTTTGGAAGTCTTTGCTTCAGAAAGTAATGGAGACAATCATTGAATATTTTCAAGGCAATGGTAGATAGATTGTTCAGCAGGTGAATCAGAAGTTATTGGATGTAAATGGGAATGTGAAACTTGAAACACAAACAAACCAGCCATCATTTTATTGAAGCACAGAGTAGGTTTGAAGGACATCTGCTCCCAGGTGATGTATTTGAATGCTTCCATGTAACAGCTTGGGGTGTCTTAGTATTGTTAAAGGCACTATATTTGTTCAAGAAGGGGAGTCGAGACAACCCTGCTAATTATAAATAGTGAGTCTTACTTTGGTTGTGGATAAAGCGTTGGAAAAGGTTATAAGAGATAGGATTTATAATCATCTTGATTGGAATAAGATGTTTCGGGATAGTCAACACAGTTTTGTGAAGGGTAGGCCATGCCTCACAAACCTTATTGAGTTCTTTGAGATGGTGACCAAACAGGTGGATGAGGATAAAGCAGTTGATGTGGTGTATATGGATTTCTGTAAGGCGTTTGATAAGGTTCCCCACAGTAGGCTATTGCACAAAATACAGAGGCATGGAATTGAGGGTGATTTAGCGGTTTGGATCAGAAATTGGCTAGCTGAAAGAAGACAGAGGGTGGTGGTTGATGGGAAATGTTACTAATGGTGTACCGCAAAGATCTGTTTTGGGGCCACTGTTGTTTGTCATTTTTATAAATTACCTGGATGAGGGCCGTAGAAGGCTGGGTTAGTAAATTTGCAGATAACACTAAGGTCAGTGCAGTTGTGGATGGTGCCGAAGGATGTTGCAGGTTACAGGGGGACATAAATAAGCTGCAGAGCTGGGCTGAGAGGTGGCAAATGGAGTTTAATGCAGAACAGTGAGAGGTGATTCACTTTGGAAGGAGCAACAGGAATGCAGAGTAATGGGATAATGGTAAGATTCTTGGTAATGTGGATGAGCAGAAAGATCTGTGTCCATGTACATAGATCCCTGAAAGTTGCCACCCAGGTTAATAGGGTTGTTAAGAAGGCATACAGTGTGTTTATTGGTAGAGGGATTGAGTTTCATAGCCACAAGGTCATGCTACAGCTGTACAAAACTCTGGTGTGGTCGCAGTTGGAGTATTGCATACAGTTCTGGTCACTGCATTATAGGAAGAATGCGCAAGCTTTGGAAAGGGTGCAGAGGAGATTTATTAGAATGTCACCTGGTACAGAGGGAAGGTCTTATGAAGAAAGGCTGAGGGACTTGAGGCTGGTTTCGTTAGAGAGAAGAAGGTTGAGAGGTGACTTAATTGAGACATACAAGATAATCAGAGGGTTAGATGGGGTGGACAGGGAGAGCCTTTTTCCTCGGATGGTGATGGCTAGTATGAAGGGACATAGCTTTAAGTTGAGGGATGATAGATACAAGTCAGATGTCAGTTTCTTTACTCAGAGAGTAGTAGGGGTGTGGAACGCACTGCCTGCAATAATTGTACACTCGCCAATATTAAGGGCATTTAAATGGTCATTGGATAAACATATGGATGAAAATTAAATAGTATAGGACAGATAGGCTTCAGATTGGTAGGCGCAACATTGAGGGCCGATGTTCTATGTTCCAATTCATCAGGCATATGAAGGCAGTATGTGGTAATCAGCAGGAGATTCCTAACCCATAATTGACCTGATGTTATGAGATTACATGGGTCCAGAGTCAATGTTCAGGACTCAAAGGGCAATTCCCTCCCAACTGTATTCCATTGTGCTACCACCTCTACTAAGCCTCTCCTGCCAGTGGGACAGGACATAACCAGGGAAGGGGAGTTTGTCTGTAAGGCATGATTCCGTGAGTTATGAATGTGTTAAACTGTTGCTTAACTAATCTGTGAAAATGCTGTCCCAGTTTTGGCCCCCAGATGACAGTGAGGAGGGCTTTGCAGCTTACAGCGTTGACAGGGCTGTTTTTGTCATTGTCATTTCCAATGGCTAGGTCAATGGTATGTGATCCATCAAGTTTAATTTATTTGTCAAGATTTACAACTGAGTAGCTTGCTAGGCCATTTCAAAGGGCAGAGTCAAACAGATTGCTGTGGATCTGGAGTCACGTGTGGGCCAGACCAGGTAAGCTTGGCAGATTTTCTTCCCTGATGAGTATTAGTGAATCAGGTGGTCAACCGACTGTAATTTCATGGTCATCATCAGACATTTATTTCCAGTTTGTTTTTATGAATTCAAATTCCACCATTTGCCATGGCGGGATTCAAACCCATAACATTAGTTGAGTTTCTGGATCAATAGTCTAGCAATACCTCCTCTCATTTGGCTATGCTGTTTGCATTTTCCAAAGTGAAACTCTCAATGGATATACTAAATACCCTTCTATTAAAGTATATTCCTGAGAGGAAGAGGAATTAGAAAAAGTTGAAAAATTATCTTTGGCCTAACAAGAAACTCATAACGGCAAAAGCTCAAGCATATCATACTGCAAAGTTGGTGGCACTCTGGAGGATTGAGAAAATTTTGAATATCAGCAAAAGGTTGCTAAAAACAAAATCAAAAGAGCTAAGATGAACTACAAAAGGAAATTAGCAGAAAATATAAGTGCTGATACCAAAAGATTCTATAAATATATAAAAAGGAAGAAAGTAGTGAAAGTAAACGGCTGTTTAGAGGATGAAAATGTTGAAGTAGTAATTGGAAACTCACAAATGGCACAAGTGCTAAACCAATATTTTGTCTCCTTTTTGGTGGAAACAATTTCTTCCCAAAAACTGCAGTTTCTACAGAGGAACTTAGTGAAATTATTGTAACTAGGGAGAAGGTATTAAATTAAATGATGGGATTAAGGCCAGATATGTCCTTAGGCCTGATGGCCTGCACCCTACGTTACTAAAGGAGGTTGCAGCAGAGGTAGTGGATGTAATAGTTATGATATTCCAAAGTTCCCTGGATACTGGAAAGGTACCGGTGGATTGGAAACATGCTAATGTGACACCCTTATTCCAAAAAGGAGATAGGCAAAAAGTGGGAAACTACTGACAAGTTAGTTTGACTTCTGGAGTGAGTAAGTTGCTGGAATCAGTCATAAAGGAGAAAATAATTGAACACTTGGAACAACAAAGCTCAATTCCCCAGTGTCAGCACGGTTTCATGAAGAGAATGCCATGCTTGACAAACTTGCTGGATTTCATTGAGGATGTAACCAGCAAGATGGATAATGGGGATCTGGTGGATGTGGTGTTACTAGTCTTCCAGAAGGCATTTGACAAGGTCCCACATAAAAGACTGGTCCAGAAGGTTAAAACATAAAGGGTTAGTGGAGTGCCACAGAGTTCAGTTCTCAGACATCAATTATTTACAATTTATATTAATGATCTGCAAGCAGGGACAAGTGTAACATAGCAAAAATCATGGATGATACTAAAATAAGTGGGAAAGCAGGCAGTGATAAGGCGGTAAAGAGTTTACAGGTGGATATTGATAGGCTAGGAGAATGGGTCAGAATCTGGCTTTGGAGTTAAATGTGGATAAGTGCAAGGTTGTTCATTTTGGCCAGAAAAATAAAAGGGCACATTATTATTTAAATAGGAAGCAGATTCAAAGTGCATCAGTGCAAAGAGATCTGGGCATCTTTGTACATGAATCACAAAAAGCAGCTATGCAGATGCAGCATGGTAATAAGAAAGGCAAATTGAATCCTGGCATTTATTGCAGAAGGACTGGATTACAGAAGTGAAGAAGTGTTGTTATAACTATATAAGGTTTGATGAGATCACACCTGAAGTATTGTGTCCAATTTTGGTCTCCTTATTTGAAGAAGGATGTGGTGGCACTGAAAGCAGTTCACAGGAAGTTCACTACATTGATTCCAGGGATGAAATGGCTGTTGTATGAGGAGCAGTTGAATAACTTGGGCTTGTACCCAAAGGGGTTCAGAAGAATGAGTGGGTGATCTGATTGAGATATGTAAAATGCTGAAGGGGTTTGATAAGCTGGACATTGAACTGATGTTTCCCCTTGCGGGACAGTCTAGAACAAGAGTTTTAGATATAGAGTGAGGGAGATAGGTTCAAAACTGAGATGAGGAGAAACTACTTCTCTCAGTAGGTTGTGAATCTATGGAACTCACTGTTCCAGAGTGCATAGAAGGCAGAATCAATCAACTGATTCAAGAAAGCAATAGATATGTTTCTGATGAAAAGGAGGATAAAGGGCTATTGGGAGCAGGCAGGAGAGTGGAGTTGAAACCCAGATAAAATGATCATGTTAAATGATGAAGGACTGAACTACCAACTCCTGCTCCTAATTCCTACATTCATAAATACAGTGCTAGGTTGGGATGTTTGCTGCTGACTGCATTGGTGCAGACTCCATTGAAGTTTCTGGAAAAGCTTAATTTGAACACTAATAATCTTCCAACATTCTGGATTAGTGGTGCTGGAAGAGCACAGCAGTTCAGGCAGCATCCAAGGAGCTTCGAAAGCGATGTTTCGGGCAAAAGTCCTGCACGAAACGTCGATTTCGAAGCTCCTTGGATGCTGCCTGAACTGCTGTGCTCCTCCAGCACCACTAATCCAGAATCTGGTTTCCAGCATCTGCAGTCATTGTTTTTACCTCATCTTCCAACATTGTCTATAGCTCTAGTAGGAAACTCACTCATTACAGTAAATGATTGTTAAAGCATTGAAATCACTGCAACAGCTAATTGGTCTGAGCATTAGGAGAATAAACTGTGGTAAAAAGGAGATAAAAAGTTTAATGGAATGCATCAGATTATCTGCTACAGAGCTCAAAACCCCCAAGTATTCTAAGGTAGTAGTGCATGAGATGTTTCAAAAGTGAACTGTATATACCTGTTGGCTACCTTCACTCAACTCTCCTTTCTGTATGAAAATAGTCTGAGAGTTTATCATTAAGAGCTTGGAGGATCCTCGACACTTGCTGTATCTTGGTTCTACTTGGAGGAGAAAGTGAGGTCTGCAGATGCTTGAGATCAGAGCTGGAAAAGCGCAGCAGGTCAGGCAGCATCCAGGGAACAGGAGAATCGACGTTTCGGGCATAAGCCCTTCCTGAAGAATGCTGCCTGACCTGCTGCGCTTTTCCAGCAACACATTTCCAGCTTGGTTCTACTTGCTCCATCAGTGGTGCTGATTCACCACCTTAACTGCTTGGGGCGTCAGCTCTGATCTTTTTTTTGTAAATTGACTCATAGGGCATCGCTAGCTGGGTCAGCAATTATTGCCCATCCCGAGTTACCCTTGAGAAAGTGGTAATGAGCTCTCATCTTGAACTGCTGCAGTCCATGCACTGTAGGTTGACACAAAATATCATTAGGGAGGGAATTCCAGGATTTTAAACCATATATTTCCAAGGCAGAATGGTGTGTGGTTTGGAAGAGAACTTGCAGGTAGTGATGTTCACATGTATCTGCTGCTTTTGTCTTTCTAGATGGCAGTGGTCATGTGTTTGGAAGGTGCTTCTTGAATTTCTGCAAACTGCTGCAACTGTGTGTTGGTGGTGAAAGGAGTGGATGTGATACCAACCAAGCAGACTGCTTTGTCTTGACTGTTGTTGGAGCTGCACCCATCAGGCAACTGGGGATATTCCTGATTTGTACCTTTAATATGGTGTACAGGTTTTGGGAAATCAGGAGTTGAGTTACTTTCATATTCCTTGCCTGACTTGCTCTTGTAGCCATTGTATTTATATGGTGAACACAGTTGAGTTTCTGTTCAATGGTAGCTACCAGGATGTTGACTGTAGAGTATCCAATGATGGTAACATTATTTAATGTCAAGGGGCAATGGTGGTTAGATTGTCTCGTATTGGAGAGAGTCATTGCCTTGCATTTGTGTGGCGCAAATGTTACTTGCCATTTGTCAGCCCAAACCTGGATATTGTTCAGATCTTGCTGCCTTTGAAAATGGATTGCTCAGTATCTGAGGGCTCATGAATGGGGTTGAACATTGTGGAATAATTGGCAAGCATATTTGTGGAGCTTCCTGATACTCATTGACTCCAATTTTGCTCAGGTTCCTTGATGGGACACTTAGTCAAATGCAGACATGATGTCAAGGACATTCACCCTCAATCACCTCTGGAATTCAGCTATTTTGTCTCTGTTTGAACCAAGGCTGGAATGAGTTCAACAGCAAAATGGCCCTGGCAAAACCCAAACTGGGCATCACTGAGCAGATTATTGCTGAGCAGGTGCTGTTAGTTGGCACTGCTGATGACACATTTCATCACTTGAATGATGATCGAGAGTAGACTGACGGGGTGGTAATTAGCCAGGTTGGATTTGTCCTGCTTTATGTACAGGACATACTTGGGCAATTTTCCACATTGTTAGATGGATGCTAGTATAATAACTGTACTGGAAGAGTCTAGCTTATGGAATGACAAGCTCTGGAACAAATCCTTTGGTACTATTGCTGGAATGTTGTCAGGGCCCATAGCCTTTGCAGTATCCAGTGCCTCCAACCATTTCTTGACATCATTTGGAATGCACTGAATTGGCTAAAGACTGGTATTTGTCAAGCTAGGGATTGCTGGAGGACACCAAGATGCATCAACCTCTTGGCATTTCTGGCTGAAGATTACTGCAAGTGCTTCAGCCTTGTCTTTTCTACTGATGTATTGTGCTCCTCCATCATTGAGGATGTGGATATTTGTGAAGCCTCATCCTTGAGTAAGTTGTTCACCATCATTCATGACTGGTTGAGGCAGGACTGATATCTGATCCGTTGGTTGTGGGATCACTTATCTCTTTCTATCACTTGCTTTTTATGCTATTTGTCATGCAAGCAGTCCTGTTTGTTAGCTTCACCAGGTTGACACCTCATTTTAGGTATGCCTGGTGTTACTCCTGAAACTCCCTCCTGCACTCTCCATTCAACCAGGGTTGATCCCCTTGCTTGATGTGCAATATGACAGGCTATGACTTTACAGATTGTGCTGGAGTACAATTCGGCTGCTATTGATGGCCCACAGCACTTCATGAATGCCCAGTGTTAAGTTGTTAGATCTGTTTAAGTCTGTCTGATTGTGATAGTGCCACACAAAACAATGGAGATTATTCTCAATGTGAAGGCACTTCATTTCCACAAGGACTGGTCAGTGGCCACTCTTACCGATACTGACATAAACAAATGTATCTACAGTCAGTAGGTTGTTAAGGATGAAGTCAATTAAGTTTTTCCCTCTTGTCAATTTCCTCATCACTTGCCACAGATCCAGTCTAGCAGTTATGTCTTTTAGGACACAAACAACTTGATCAGTAGCGCTGCTGCCAATCCACCCCTGGTGGTGGACATTGAGATCCCCCACCCACAATATACTTTGTGCCCTTGCCACCCTAAGTGCTTCCTTCCAAGTTTTGTTCAACATAGAGGAGTGCTGATTTGTCAGCTGAGTCAGAGAATCACAGAATCATAGAATCCCTACAGTGTATAAGTATTGCCATTTGGTCCATCAGGTCCACACTGACCCTCCAATGAGCATCCCAATGAGACCTACTTCCCTATCCTATCCCTGTAACCTTGCAGTTCCCATGTCTAATCCACTTAGCCTGCATAATGGGCAATTTATCATGGCCAATCCACCTAACCTACACATCTTTGGACTGTGGGAGGAAACCGCAGCACCTGGAGAAAACCCACACAGTTAGAGGGAGAATGTGCAAACTCTACACAGACACAGTCGCTCATGTTTAAACTGAAAACATGAGACTTCATGGGGTCCGGAGTCAATGTTGAGGATTCAAGGGCAATTCCTTCCTGACCATATACCACACTGCCACCGCCTCTCCTGGGCCTCACGTGTTGGTGGGAAGACATATCCAGGGTGGTGCGTGGGACATTGTCTGAAATGTATGATTCTGTTAATATGACTATGTCAGGCTGCTGGTTGACTAGTCTGGAGACAGCTCTTCCAACTTTGGCACTGGCCCTTAGAGGAGGACTTTGCAGGGTTGACAGGGCTATTTCTGGTTTTGTATTTTGTGGTGCCTTGGTCAATGCTAGCTGGCATCTGGTTTCATTTCTTTGTTGAGACTGATACAACTGAGTGGCTTGCTATGTCACTTCAAAGGGCAACTGAGAGTCAACTCGATTGCTTTGGTTTTAGAGTCACATATTGGCCAGAACAGGTAAGGATGGCAGAAATCCTTCCCCAAAGGACATTAACAAGTAAGATGGACTTTTCTGACAATCGACAATGGTTTCATGGTCATCAGCAGAATCATAACTCTAAATTTTTTAATTGATTTAATATTCCATCATCTGCCTTATTGAGATTTGAACATAAATTACCGGAACATTAGCTGAGTTTCTGGATCAATAGCCTAGTGATAATGCCATGCTTGAAGATTCTTCACCTCCAGCCTCCTTTGATGCTCCTTAAAACCAATGTCTTCAAGTGCCAGTTTGCCAGCCCTCCCCACTTCTGCAGCAAGCAGTCAGTTCACAGACCAAAATGAAACTTGCCCACAACCAATGTGCACTGTGGTTGCAGCACATTGCTTAATTTATGGGTCTTCTGCTCTTTCTTCGGGAGGAAGTTCCATTGGGAGCTGATGGCCAAGCCGATTGGCTGCCATTTCCATCATTCCCCAGCTGAATACTGGTGCTGTCAGAACAGCTGTCCTATACTGTAGGAAGAAGCTTGCAAAGAACCATGGCTGCTTGTGAAAGTATGTCCCAGGGTTTTAGGGTGGGGAGAGCTCTTACAGAATAGGGAGTAGGGGAAAGAGTGATTGTGGACCAAGTTTTGTTTTGGGAGAGATGCTCCTGATTCCTACAAGAACACCACACAAAATAAGATATCTCCCTTTGTTCCTGCCATTGTTCAGATCTGTCCACTCCTATCAACTGCCCATGCATTTATCAACAATATTAACTGATCCTTAATTATACATTTATAAATGTGGGCAAAGGACCAATGTTAGTGCTGACCCTCCATTAGAGTTATAGGGGCCAGCTCAGGTGTAGGTTGGAAAGTAGCAGATTAGCCACTGATCTATTTAGACTCATCGAGTCCCACAGCACACAGACAGGCCCTTCGGCCAAAACTGGTCAATGCCAACCAAAATATCCAGCCACCTACACTTGGGCCACATCCTTCCAAACCTTTCCTAATGTGTATTTCTCCAAATGTCTTTTAAATATTGTTAATGTACCTGCCTCAATCATTTCTGCTGGTAGCTTATTCCAAATGCGAACCACCTTCTACGTAAAGAATTTCCCTGTCAGGTTCCCATTTATTCTTTCCTCATATCTTAAGTTGAAGCCCTCTAGTCCCCAATTCCCCTGGGAAAGAGGACTGAGTGCATTCACCCTATCCATGTCTCTCATGATCGTATAAACAACTATAAGATGGCCCTCAGTCTGCAAAACTCTATAAAGAAAAAAGTCCTAGCTTGTCAGATCACTGAGTCTTGGCAATATCCTTTTAAATTTCTTCTGCACTCTTTCCAGTTTAATAACATCGTTCCTATAGCAAGGTGACCAAAACTGAACAATATTCCAAGTGTGGCCTCACCAATGTCCTGTACAACTGCAACACAACCTCCCGGCTACTGTACATGATCTCCCAACTGAAGGCTAGTGTGCCAAAAGCCTTCTTCACCGCTCTGTCCACCTGTGACTCCACTTTCAGAGAACTGTGTCACTGAACTCCAAAGGCCCATTATTCCACTACACTCCTTAAGGCCCTACCATTCACCATGAAATTCCTGCCTTGATTTGACTCTCCAAAATGCAACACCTCAAACTTATCGATATTAAACACCACTTGCCATTTCTCGGCCTACTTCCCCAGCTGATCGAGATCATGCTGCAATTTCTGATAACCTTTCTCACTGTCCATGATACCTCCTACTTTAGTATCACCTGCAAACTTAGTATAATCCTGTACATTCTCATCCAAATCATTGATTTAGATAACAAACAGTAATGGGCCCAGCACTGACCCCTGAGGCACTCCAGTAGTCACAGGCCTCCACTATTACCCTCTGATTCCTACCATCAAGCCAAGTTTGTCTCCAATTTGCCAACTTGCCCTTCATTCCATGTGATCTAACTTTCCAGAGCAGTCTACCATGTGGAACCTTATCAATGGCCTTACATCCTCTATCCTGTTCTCATCAACCTTCCTGATCACTTCATCAAAGAACTCTAACAAATTTGTGAGGCATGATCTCTCACTCACAAAGCCATGCTGACTATTCCTAATCAAACCCTGGCTTTCCAAATGCATGTATATCTTATCTCTCAGAATCTTCTCAAGTAACTCAACTCCCATAGAGGTTAGGCTTACTGGTCTATAGTTCACAGATTTTTTTTTTGCAGCCCTTCTTGAATAAGAGCACAACATTCATTACCCTCCAGTCTTCTGGGACCTCGCCTGTGGCTAACAATGATGCAAAAATATCAGCCAGGGCTTCCGCAATTTCGTCTCTAGCCTTTTGCAGTGTGGTCTAGTCAGGACCAGGAGACTTATCCATTCTAATATGTCCAATACCTCGTCAACTGTGATATGGACTGTCCTTACGATATCACCATGATATCACTATCTTCCCCAAGTTCCCGAGTCTTGATGTCGTTCTCCATGGTAAACACAGAGGAAAAATATTCATTGAGGACCTCACCCGTCTCCTGCAGTTCTACACAAACATGTCCACTTTGGTCCTTGCGGGGTCCTATTCTCTCTCTAGTTATTCTTTTTCCTTTAATAGACTTAAAGAATCTCTTTGGATTCACCCTAATCTTCTTAGCCAAAGCTATCTCTTGCCCCCTTTTCGCCTTCTTGATTTCTTTCTTCCTTAAACTTCTGTATCCCCAGTATCTCCTATCAAACTCAATCAAAATGGCTTGCCCCAGCTTAGAACTTGAACCTGTGGACCAGTTTTGCCTCTCTCCATAATATTGTAACACTAATAGAACTATGGTCACTGGCCCTAAAGTGCTCCCCCACTGTCACCTCCATCACCTGTCCTGCTCTATTTCCCAACAGTAGGTCGAATTTTGCTCCTTCCCGAGACGAACCGTCTATATACTGTTTGAGGAAACATTCCTGAATATGCTTAACAAATTCCACCCCATCTAAAGCTCTTAATGCTATGGCAGTCCCAGTCTATGTTAAGAAAACTAAAATTCCCTGCTATGACAACCCTACTGCTCCTGTAAGCTTCCCCAAATTCCCTGCAAATTTGTTAATCTAATTCCTATTTGGGGGCCTATAGTACAATCCCAATAGCGTCACCATTCCCTTCTTATTTCTTAGCTCCAATCTGCCATGGTATCATTCTGAAAATGCCAGAGAGGGCATGTAATATCCAGCCCAGACAGTTGTAGACTGAGAATTTCCCTTTGTAAGAACATGCGCATGGAAGGTGATGACAAACTCATCACACCCACCGACAAAGCTCACGATGTCGTGCATCAATCACATTGTTAAGATCTGGCCAGCAAAATTCTGCAAATTACTCATCTAATCACAGGTGACTGGCTCACCTGAAGTAGCCAGGCAATAACAGATATGCAGCTTTTGGGTCCTAAAGACCAACTGTCCATCCAGGATTTGAACTTGCATCACTAGATAATTATCCCAGGCCTCTGAATTACCAGAGCCAGTCTGGATCGATTCCAGTAAGAATATTGATACCCATAATACTGCAGTCATTTTAATTTTTGTCCTGATGCTCTAATATTGGAGCTTGTACAGATATACATTGTTGACATGTCTGACACTGAAGTTTGTGTAGTTCTATTATTAGTAAACGCTCTTAACTCCATTGATTGATGACCATGAAATGTTTAATTAAATATTAAAGAATGTTTCATTTTTTTCTCTGCAACAAGGTTATTTTGATTTTACTGAAATTAATACCCGATTTGAATCAGGTTAAATTACCTGTTGAAGTTGGAGTATTTGTCGATCCTGTATTTTCACTGGAATTGATAATGTTAGATTCACCGATGCATTGTAAGGGTTCTCCATGGTGACCTGTGACAGGAGCAGATGGAATATGCATTCTGTTGAAGAAATATAGATAATACCGCAGCTATATTGACAACTAGTTAGGAAATTAGACACACAAACAGGTCATTTGGCCAAAAAAGTCCAAGGAGGTGTTAATACTAGATGTGAGACTCATCCTTTCTCATTGGGTTTGAGTTATAAGGAGAGACTGGATAGGTTGACTTTTTTCCAAGCAGCACAGGTGGTTGAGGGGTGACCTTATAAAGGTTTATAAAATCATGAGGAGTGTAGGTAAGATAAATAGCAAAGGTTCTATTCCCTTGAGTAGGAGACGTCTAAACTAGAGGGCATAGGTTTAAAATGAGAGGAGAAAGATTTAAAATGGACCTGAGGGACAACTTTTTCACATGGAGGATTATTCATATGTGGAATGAACTGCCAGAGGAAGTGATAGATGCAGGTAAGTTACAACATTTAAAAGATATTTGGACAGGTACATAAATTAGAGGGATATGAGTTAAATGCAAGTAAATTAAGCTAACTAAATTTGGGAAATCTTGTTGGCATGATTGAATTGGACCGAAGAGTCTGTTTCCATGCTGTATGACCTTATGACTCTATCTAAATCTATCATAATCCTTTAATCCCTTTTCCATCTAGATTACCTTTAAATGCATTTATATAATTGGAACTACTCTCATAATAAACAGCTAAAATCATGCAGCAATGTAGTTGGCATTGTACCAAGTTGCCTTTAAAAGTCTTCAACTTTGAAAGCTCCAAATACTCCCATCCATATTCTTTCTCCATAGGCCAGCAATTTTTAAAAAGTATTTTTCCAATTTCCTTTGGAATGTAATTATTAGGCAGAGCATTTCAATTTGAAGTATAGGTTCAGCAGCATATGTGAAACGAGTATCATCTCCCCCAAATATGGGTCAGCTTTTTTACATCGTTGTCAATTCATTGCATATGCTTTGGAGGAACATTGTGAATCTAGTGCTGAGGGCAGACATGAAGTTCACAATCGCTATTACCTTGGGCTTGAAGGTCCAGATACCCTATTTAAAGGCCACTGGGATAGACATTCCCTGCAAGCCAGAAGGAACAAATTGCAATGTGTAAACAACGAGAAGGTGAGACGCGCCTCAGTGAATTCCATAACGCCCAGCGACATAATGGCGGCAGAAATCATGGCGTACAAAGCACAGCTGAGGAACAGCTTCACCAATGGAATAAATTGACGAAATGTTGTGAGGAACTAGGGGTGACATGGACAAAGGCACTTCCAATTGTTCTAATATGTATGAGATCTAGGAGGAGAGGAAGAGCTAATTTTAGCCCATTTGAGATTTTGTTTGGTAGGCCGCCCAACACAGGAATTGGCCCAAGACGTAAAGTAAGACAGATAACAGGCCGCTGTGAGGATGAGATGTTGTGTTACTGTATAAAACTCTCGACACTTTTGTCTCAAGTATAGAATCAAGTGAAAGCAGCATAGCAGAGGGGAAGCTGCACGATCTGGAGACTGGATAGTGGTGAAAGACTTCAGGAGGAAATGCTGGAAGGTGAGGTGGTGTCTGGGACTGTTTCAAGTGCTCCTTACAACACAGTCAGCTGTTAAGATCGTTGATTTTTAGCTATCTAATTCTGTATTTTTTAAAAATCTGGCTCTATTCTTTTTGTTGTCCTTGTTGTCATAAAATGGCAAAAGGGGGTAAAAGTAATGGAAAATTAACAAAATTAACATTTACTCTGAAATCCATTTACTCTGAAATCTGAAAGAGAATGCTTTACTAAATTTAAAACTTTTCTGACACTTTGCAACTTTGCTGAAGTCTGCAGTCAAGGGATAGCTCGTCTCTGCGGAACTTTGTAAACATTCAAACTGGCCTTGCGAGCAGTCGATTTCAGATTTGAGCTAAGGAAAACATAAAGACAGTTATGTCCACAGCAAGGGAATGGAAAAAACAAGGACTCGAATGTTCCCAGCCCTTGTCCATTATTTTCTCGTCTCACTTCCTTAGTCACCCTCTCGCCCCATGCAATTTATACTAATGTCAATCATGACTTGACACAGATAAACTCTTCTCAAAGAGGCGAAAGCATAGTGCTGGAAAAGCATGGCATGTCAGGCAGCTCTTCTCAAAGAGGTCAAACTTATGGCTACTCACTCCAAAGTCCAGGAAGATGGCTACTTCGTTTACAGCATGCCACTTATATACTTAAAATTTTACAGTCATAAACCCCTGAAGATGAATATTGGTCACTTGTACAGAACTTAAATCACAAGCAGAACATAATTCTGGCAAGCTGGCCTTGTATGACATGCAAATTCTTGCAAACAAGCTTCCCAACATTTGCAATCAGAAAGCTTGCTCCACCTTTGAAATTCTGAGGACTTAGATGGGCGAGGTCCTCAATAAATATTTCTCCTCTGTGTTTACTGTAGAGAAAGACTTGAAGACTTGGGAACATGGGAAAATTAGTGGTTATAATCAAGAGAGATGATATAGGTTCTATGGAGATTAAGGTTGAATCCCATTCGGGTGGAAATTAGAAATTCTGAGAAGAAAAAGTCACTGATAGGCATTGTCTATAGGCCACTAAATAATAATATCACATTGGGGCAGGCAATAAACAAAGAAATAACTAAAGACTGTAAAAATGGTACGGCAATTATCATGGGAGATTTTAATCTACATATCGATTGGTTAAACTCAGTCGGTCAGGGTGACCTTGAGGAGTAGTTCATTGAATGTCTCTGCAATAATTTTCTTGAACTTTTCTTCCTCATAATGGAACTGGCTAGGGAGCAAACTATTCTAGATCTGGTCCTGTGTAATGAGACAGCAATAATTAATGATCTCATTGTTACGGGTCCTCTTGGAAGGAGCGATCACAGTGTGGTTGAATTTAGAATATAGACTGAAAGTACCAGGGTCCTGTGCTTAAACAAGGGAGACTACAATAGGATGAGAGAGGAGTTGGCTAAAATTGACTGGAAGCAAAGACTTTATGGTGGGACTGTTGACAAACAGTGGTGGGCTTTCAAAGCAATTTTTCAAAGTGCAAAAGTATGTACGAGTTAAAAGGAAGGACTATAGGAAAAGGGGTAATCTGCCACGGGTGTCTAAGGAAATAAGGGAGGCTGTCAAGTTGAAAGAGAAGGCAAACAAAGTGGCCTAGATCAGCGGGAAACTTGGAGATTGGGAAAGTTTTTAAAGGTCAACAGAAAGCCACAAAAAAAAGCTATGAAGAAAAGTAAGATAGATTATGACAATAGACAGATAACAAAAGTTTTCTGTAAATATATATAATGAAGAAGAATGGCTAAAGTAAACATTGGTCCTTTAGAGAATGAGAAGGAGAATTTAGTAATGGAATATGAGGAATTGGCTGAGGCATTGAACAGGTATTTTGTGTCGGTCTTCACAGTGGAGGACCTGAATAACATGGCAGTAATTGAGAAAGAGACGAAGGTATGTGAGAACCTGGAAACAATCATTATCACAAAAGAGGTAGTGTTGGGCAAGTTAATGGAGCTAACAGTAGACAAGTCTCCTGGCCTTGATGGAATGCATCCCAGGATGCTAAAAGAGATGGTGGGAGAAATAACAAATTCGCTTCTAGTAATTTTCCAAAATTTACTGGACTCTGGGATAGTATCAACAGACTGGAAAACAACAAATGTGACACCACTGTTTAAAAAAGAAGGTATACAAAAGATGGGGAATTATAGACTGGTTAGCTTAACTTCTGTAGTGGGGAAAATGCTTGAATTTATTATCAAGGAAAAAATAACAAGGCATCTAGATACGATTTGGAGGTCTGGTCTTGCACTGGGTGTACAAAGTTGAAAATCACACAACACCAGGTTATAGTCCAACAGGTTTATTTGGAAGCACACTAGCTTTCAAAGTGCTGCGCCTTCATCAGATAGTCCTTCCCCCTGATGAAGGAGCAGCGCTTCGAAAGCTAATGCTATGTGTAATATGTCAAACTTTGTGGATGACACTAAGATTTGTGGCACAGCAAAGTATGCAGAGGACTGTGAAACTTCTCAAAGGGATGTGAATAGTTTAAGTGAGTGGGCAAAGGTCTGGGAGAAGGAGTACAATGTTAGTAAATGTGAACTCATTCATTTTGGCAGGAATAACAGTAAAAAGGACTATTACTTGAATGGTAAAAAATTGCACCATGCTGCTGTGCAGAGGAACCTGGGTGTCCTCGTGCATGAATCACAGAAGGTTGGGCTGTAGGTGCAACAAGTAGCTAGGAAGGCAAATGGAATGTTGTCCTTCATTGCTAAAGGGATTGAGTTTAAAAGCAGGGAGGTTACCCTACAGCTGTATAGGGTGCTGGTGAGGCCACACCTGGAGTGCTGTATGCAGTTTTGATCTCTTTACTTGAGGAAGGGTGTACGGGCATGAGAGGGAGTATAGAGGAGATTCACTAGGTTGATTGTGGAGTTCTGGGAGTTGGCTGATGAGGACAGATTGAGTACACTCGGATTATGTTCATTGGAATTTAGAAGAATGGGGGGGAATTTTACAGAAACATATAAAATTATGAATCTAAATTATAAAAGATAGATGTAGAGAGGATGTTTCCATTGGCGGATGAAATTAGGACAAGAGGACATAGCCTCAAGTTTAAAGGGAGCAGACTTAGGACTGAATTAAGAAGGAATTTCTTCACCCAGTGGGTTGTGAATCTACGGAATTCCCTGCCCAGAGATGTAGTCAAGGCTTCCTCAGTAAATGCTTTCAAAGCTAAGATAGATAATTTTTTGAACAGGAAAGGAATTAAGGGTTATGGTGAGAGGGTGAGTGAGTGGAGCTGAGGTTATGAAAACAACAGCCATGATCTTAATGAATGGCGGACAGGCTCGAAGGGCCAGATGGCCTACTCCTGCTCCTAATTCTTACTTTCTTATATTTTGGGGACAGGCCTTATCACAGTAGAGGAGGTGATGGACATATTAGGATGTATGAGGGTGGATAAATCTCCTGGTCCTGACCAGATATATCCAAAAACAAGAGGCTAGAGAAGAAGTTGTGGGGGGCTTGGTTGATATTTTTGCATCATTGTTATTCACAGGTGGTGTCCTGGAAGACTGGATGGTAGCAAATGTTGTGCCCCTATTAAAGAAGGGCTGCAAAGAAAAGCCTGGAAACAATAGACCAGTAAGCCTAACATCTGTGGTAGGTAAGTTACTTGAGAAGATTCTGAAATATAAGATATACATGTATTGATGGTATGTAAAGACAGGTATTGATTAGGATCAGTCAGCATGGCTTGTTGTGTGTGGGAGATCATGCCTCACAAATTTGTTAAGAGTTTTTTGATGAAGTGACCAGGAAGGTTGATGAGGGCAGGGTGGTAGATCGTCTATATGGATTTCAGTAAGGCCTTTGATTAGGTTCTGCATAGTAGGCTGCTCTAGAAGGTTAGACCACATGGAATCCAGGACAAATTGGCAAATTGGATACAAAATTGGCTTGACGGTAGGAAGCAGAGGGTAATAGTGGAACGATTCTTGTCGGACTGAAGGCCTGTGACTAATGGAGTACCTCAGGGGTAGGTGCTGGGCCACTGCTGTTTCTTACCTCTCTCAATGATTTCAATGAAAATGTATAAGGCATGATTAGTAAGTTGGCAGATGACACTAAAATACGAGGTATCATGGACAGTGAGGAAGGTTATCAAAAATTGCAGAAGGTCCTGGGGAAGTGGATCAAGAAAAGGTAAATGAAGTTTAATATAGATAAGTGTGAGGTCTTGCATTTTGGAAATTCAAATCAAGGCAGGAGTTTCATGGTGAATGGTAGGACCTTAAGGAGTGAACAACAAAGAGAACAAAGAAAATTTACAGCCCAGGAACAGGCCCTTTGGCCCTCCAAGCCTGAGCCGATCGAAATCTACTGTCTAAACCTGTTGCCCAATTCCTAAGCATCTGTATCCCTCTGCTCCCCACCTACTCATGCATCTGCCCAGACGCATCTTAAATGAATCTACCATGCCTGTCTCTACCACATCTGCTGGCAACGTTTTCCAGACATCCACCACCCTGTGTGAAGTACTTGCCACCTGTATTCCCCTTTAAACTGTTCACCTCTCACCTTGAAAGCGTGACCTCTTGTTATTGAATCCTTGAGTGTAGTAGAACAGATGGACCTTGGAGGTCAGGTGCATGGTTCTCTGAAAGTGGAGTCGCAGATAGACAGAGCAGTGAAGAAGGTTTTTGGCACACTGGCCTTCATCAGTCAGGGCATTGAGTAAAGAAGTTGGGAAATTATGTTGCAGTTGTACAGGACATTGGTGAGGCCGCACTTGGAGCATTATGTTCAGTTTTAGTCACCTTGCTTGTAGGAAGGATTTTTTTTTAAACTGGAAAGAGTGCAGAGGAAATTTACAATGATGTTGTCAAGACTCAATAGTCTGAGTTATCGGGAGAGGTTGGACAAGCTAGGACTTTCTTCTTCAAAGTGTTAGAGACTGAGGGGCATCTTAAAGAAGTGTATAAGATCATGAGATGCATAGATAGAATAAACGCACTCATCTTTTTCCCAGAGTTATGGAATCGAGGACGGGAGGGCATCAGTTTAAGGTAGAAGGGGAAAGAATGAATGGGAATCTCAGGGGCAAAATTACACATATGGAATGATGTGCCAGTGAAGTGGTTGAAGCTGGTACATTAACAACATTTAAAAAACATTTGGACCAATACACGGATAGGAAAAGTTGAGAAGGATATTGGCCAAGTGCAGGGAAATGGAGCTTGCGTTGATGGACATTTTGGCTGGCATGGACCAGTTTGGGCTAAGGGCCTGTCTCTGTGCTGTAAGACTCTATGACTCTATTAATTATAAACTTTCAGCCCACAATCAGGAATGTGATTTGTACTCTCTTGCCCAACCACTTTTCTTCCTCCTCATGGCAGCAGCACAAGATTCTTCCCATTTGAAAGTGTTTCCACCACCCTTTCAGGAAGTACACTTCAGAGTACAACTTGCTGAGTAAAACATTTCTCCTTTTTTGCCAACTCTTTTGAACCCAATCCAATGGACTATCAACCCTTCTGCTCATTAAATAGTGTACCCTTCTTGTTGAGAATTGGGGGTCCACTTAAACCTGTGTTAAATTAGCATTACAAATTTAGTATTTCCTGCATTACATGAGACCTCATCAAATTCTGTCACATTAGTAATTAGTCTTTTGCAAA
Organism: Chiloscyllium plagiosum; assembly: GCF_004010195.1. Lineage (NCBI taxonomy): Eukaryota > Metazoa > Chordata > Chondrichthyes > Orectolobiformes > Hemiscylliidae > Chiloscyllium > Chiloscyllium plagiosum. The sequence continues at coordinate 57,229,714 of NC_057732.1, forward strand.
CTTTAACATATCTCTACATGAAAACAAAGAAGAGGTCATAAGAATCGTCAGGGTTCCAACTCCTGTCAAAGATTTATTAGGTGTCATCCTTATCCCATTGTCAATGCACTGTTAGAAATAAGAAGGTTTTGGATTCTTGAAGGAATGAAAACTAACCTTAAGATAGAGGTATACAAAGGGATAAGTCATCTGAATAACTGTCCCATGACTATTGGCCAAGTGAGGTTAGACAGGTGATTGATATTATGCTGATAGCCAGCCCCCAAGATGAGGTAACAAAAACAGAAATTGCTGGTGAAACTTAGCAAGTCTAACAGCATCTGTGAGAAGAATGCAGAGTTAACATTTTGTGCCCGATGACTCTTCATCAGAACTGTTGCCAGATTTGCTGAGTTTCACCAGCAATTTCTGTTTTGGTTTCAGGATCTCCAACATCCACAGTCCTTTGTTTTATTTTATTACTCAAAATAAGATATATTAACAGGGACTGAATGAGAGGAAGTGGCAAGAAGATCCATGGAAATCTTCTTGAGGGAAGACTGGGAGTTCCCATACATCAGCCCGAGGGATGAACAAAGACTGTTGGTGACGAGACCACTCAAAGACCACCAGAAAATGGTGCAAAACCACTGTGACATGGGAGTGAGCTGCCTCTACTCTTCCATTCTGTAGGATGATTCCGAGATCAGTAAAATCTTCTCATTTGTAACGGTTTGTACTTTTCCTTTCTTTGTCTAATTGATTTATGTACAATATCTAAACTGTTGCTTTTCAATAAATTATCAGAAAATTGTAATAAATCATTAACTGTCTATATTAGGAAACTGTAATCACAAACATCTGAAAATTAATGCCTCTCTACTCACCCATAGGGTTAGCCTTAAACCTATATTAATACCAAATTCAGAATAAAATTATTTCCTTTAAAACTGTTAAAATGAATCAATGTTTGTTTAAAGAATTGAAATTTGAGAGAAGGATTTGTATGTTTTACCTGTTTGGATGTGGCAATAATAATTTTATCACTCTGCAGATTTGAATGATTGTAACAAATTCTAATCCAAACCATAATGAAGAATTAATCACAGGCAAACACAGCACATATACCTGAAAATTATATTTCACAGTCTCATCCACAGCTTTATTGCGAATGTCAACTTCTGTTATTTGATTTCTGTAACAAATTGAACATATTGATTAATTAGGAACTTCTTACATGACTTTTTCATTCAGAGCCTCACTCAATTAAAAAACACAAAGCTGACAATATATTTTACTCATTTCTGAGATCTAAGCATTACTGGTAAGGTCAACATTTATTGTCCATCTCTATTGTCCTTGAGGAGGTGCAATGAGTTTCAACTTGAACTGCCACAGCCTTTTTGGGGTCAGTGCATGCACAGTGCTGTTACAGCAGATTCGAGGAGCAGGAGAATCGACATTTCGGGCATAAGCCCATCAGAAATTCACCTGTACCTCTACCAATGTCATCTACTGTATCTGTTGCACCCGATGTGGTCTCCTCTATATCAGGGGGACAGGACATCTTCTTGTGGATCGTTTCAGAGAATTTCTCTGAGACACCCGCACCCACCGACCCTATTGCCCCGTGGCTGAACACTTCAACTCCCCCTCCCACTCCATCAAGGACATGCAGGTCCTGGGCCTCCTCCACCACCAAACTGTTATCACCTGACACCTGGAGGAGGAATGTCTCATATTCCACCTTGAGACCCTGCAACCACACGGGATAAATGCGAATTTCAACAGCTTCCTCATTTTCCCTCCCCCCACATTATCCCAGTTCCAAGCCTCCAACTCAGCACTGCCTTCCGGATCCGTCCATCACTGCCCCCTCTGACCTATCACCTTCTCCGATACCTTCGTCCACCTATCGCTTTCCCAGCTATCTCCCACCAACCCCACTCTCCTCCCTTTTATCTCTCAGCCCTGAACCTTAAGCCTTATTCCTGATGAAGGGCTTATGCCTGAAACGTCAATTCTCCTGATCTTCGGATGCTGCCTGACCTGCTGTGCTTTTCCAGCGTCACACCCTCGACTCTGATCTCCGGCATCTGCAGTCCTCACTTTCTCCCAGTGCTGTTACAGAGGAGTTCTCTGAATTAAGTCCAATGAAAATAGAGAAGACACAGCAATATAATTCAGTGGCATAATGACAATGCTACTGGACCAATAATGTAAAGGCTTTGAGGACATGGGTTCAGATCTGACCATGGCTGCTGTATAAATACAGTGGTTACAAGGACATTTCAGAGATCAGAAATAACAATAACTGTCTTTCCAATGTATTTCCACCAACAAGAAATCCATGTACTTACGTGTTAGATAAGAAAGGAAACTCAACCCTGAGAAATATGACTGGTAAATTTGGAGAGCCCAAACAAGGAAAAGAACACATGATTATTTGGAAAATATTCAGAAGTGCAGAAGAAATGAAGCATTTTGGAATAAATACCCCACAGATCACTGGTAATGGGACTGCTTGCCAAGGTAGTTCAGAAGATATATGAAGTCCTTTCTTTATTAGCAAAGGATAAGATCAGAGAGGTTATCTTTGACAAAGTATTAGTTCAGGAACAACTTGACCACAGTGTGTAGTTCTGGTCACCTCATTACAGAAAAGATGCAATTCCACAAGAGAGGATTTGGAAAAGATTTATGATTTATGTTGACACAACTGGGAAAATGTAGATCTAAGGAAAGATTGAGTCAGCTAAGATTGTTCTCTTTGGAACAGAGGAGGATGAAGGGAGATGTACAAAATTCACAGAACCACACAAGATTTAGGGGGAAGAATAAGGTCATTCAGCCCACTGTGCCTGTGCCAGCCCTTCAAATGAACACTTAGTATTAATCTCCTACTTTTTTCCCATACCCTTGAATACTATTTCTATTAAAATAATTGTCCAATGCTCTATTCAGTGCTTTAATTAAATGTGCCTCCCCCAAATTTCCAGGCAGTGCAATCCATAACCTAACTACCCGCTGTAAAAAAAAGCTTTTTTCTCTGATTTCCTCTCAGTCCTCTTCTCTCCAAGAAAAATAGTCCCAATTTCTTCAATCTATCATTTTGGCTCAAATTTCTCATCCCTGGAATCATTCTTGTAAATCACTTCCTGTCATAGATGTCTCACAGCCATTGAGGTTTACAGCACAGAACAAGGCCCTTTGGCCAATTGCATCTGCACTGGTTGAAAACAACCACCCAACAACTTTAAACTTTGCTTTGCATTGTCTCTAATACATTCACATCCTTCCAACAATGTGATGCTCACAACTGTAGAAAATACTCCAGCTGAGAAATAAAAAGTGTCTTATATAGATTCAACATCACTTCTTTGCTCTTCTATTCTATGCAGGACAGGACTGGCAGCTCAATATTCCAGGGTATAGAGGATTCAGGCACGATAAAGGGAGAATGTACGATAGGTGGGTAAGTTGCCCATCGTGTCCACAGATGTGTAGGTTAGGTGGATTAGCCATGGGAAATGATGGTTACAGGGATTCGGGGGGGTGTGTGAGGCGGGGGTTAGGGTTGGGGGCTCTGGGTGGGATGCTCTTCAGAGAGTCGGTGTGGACGTGATGGACCAAATGACCTGCTTCAGAGTCTGCAGGGAGCAGTCGGAGGATGGAGCAGCAGCACAAAGCAAGTATAAACCTAACTGAGCTCAGGGCACAATGAAGCTGTGAAAGAACACTGGAGTGATGTCACAGGGAAGAGACTGGTAGGAAATCTGCACTAAATTTGAAAAAGAACACAACAAAGAAGTATTAATAAAGTAATTAACTCATTAATAAAATAATTAACTAAGAAGAGAAGGCTGGGCAGGTGATGTGCTGTAGCTGTATCTGTAAGGTGACTGATCCCATTGTGAACTGCAGTGATCATATCTATAGCAGGTGTTGGTTTCTCAAAGAACTTTGGCTCAGAGCTAATGAGCTGGAATCCAAGATTCAAATCCAGGAGGTGGAGAAGTACCTGGATGCTTTGTTTCAGGAGACGGTCACACCTGGTAGATTAAGAGCTCAGTGATCAGGAACAGCAGGGTGTGATTGCAAGTGAGGCAGGTGGGGGAATCCTGGATTCGACAGCAGAGGACTCTCAGCTCTTGACTTTGTCCAACAGATATGAGGTACTTGTTCCCTGTGAGGATGAGGAAAAAGGCTGAAGAGAGGATGATCCATTTGACCAGTGCACCGTGGTACAGGAGGCCATTCAAGAAGGGGGAGCAAAAAGTCAAGTTGTAGTTGTGGGCACTCTATAATAGGGGGATTAATAGCATCCTTTGTAAGCAGAATCGACAGTCCTGCAGTCCTGCATAGTGTGTTCTCTGCCCGGTGCGAGGGTGAAGGCTTTCTTTGACCGGCTTGAAGCAATCATTCCAACATCCACAAACGAAGCTGTGTCAGAACACTTTTTCAACGAGCCAACACACACTACAGCACAGAGGAACTACGTAGAGCAGAGGAAAATCACCTATATTGTGCATTCAAAAAGAATGGGTACCCAATGAACACAGTCCGCTGATTTCTCAGGAACAAACCCAAGCAAGCAGACAAAACACATCCAGAAACCCTAGCCACTCTCCCCTACATCAAAGACATCTTGGAAATGACTGCCAGATTACTCAGACCCCTTGGCATCATGGTAGCCCACAAACCCACCAACACATGAAAACAGCAGCTAATGAACTTGAAAGACCCTACAGAGACAACAAGCAATACTAATGTCATTTACAAAATACCGGGAAAAGGACTGTAACAAACACTACATTAGACAGACAGGCAGAAAACTAGCCACCAGGATACATGAACACCAACTAGCCACAAAAAGACATGCCCTCTCTCACTAATATCCTTACATACAGATAAGGAAGGACACCAACTTCATCTGAGACAATACATCCATTCTAGGACAAGGCAAAGACACGCATGAGAACTCCTAGAAGCATGGCATCCCAACCAGAACTCTATCAACAAACACATTGAGTTAGGCCCCCTGAGAAAGGGAACAGGAAGTGACTTCACCACAGGAAATAACATCACCACAGGAAATGACATCACCAACCCAAAGAAACCCAAACATATAAACAGAAAGCAGGAATTTTCAGCATTGCTTTGCCTGAGGCCCACTGAAGATGTTACCTAGTAGAGTAACGAAAGGTCTGGAAATGAACCTTCCAGCTCAGCGAGCAAACCTACATCCAAGGCTTGAAAGGATATTGGAGCCGGAGGGCGAGGGTCCAGATGTTGTGGTCTATGTTGGGACAAACAACATGGGCAGGGCTAGGAAGGAGGACCTGTTTGGGGATTACAAAGCACGAGGAATGAAATTAAGGAACAGATTCTCAATCTGTGGATTATTACTGGATCTGCATGCAAATTGGCATAGGGATAGGAAAATTAGGGAAGTAAACACGTGGCTAAATGAGGAAAATTAGGGAAGTAAACATGTGGCTAAAGGAGTGATTCTATTTCATGGGACAGTGGCATCGATTTTGGAACAGGACAGATCTGTACTGTTGTGACAAACTCCATCTGAACCGATCTGGCGAAAAGGATAAATAGGGTGGTCACTACAATTTTAAGCACGGTGGCACAGTGGTTAGCACTGCTGCCTCACAGCGCCAGAGACCCGGGTTCAATTCCCGCCTCAGGCGACTGTCTGTGTGGAGTTTGCACGTTCTCCCCGTGTCTGCGTGGGTTTCCTCCGGGTGCTCCGGTTTCCTCTCACAGTCCAAAGATGTGCAGGTAAGGTGAATTGGCCATGCTAAATTGCCCGTAGTGTTAGGTGCAGGGGTAAATGTAGGGGTATGGGTGGGTTGCGCTTCGGCGGGTCGGTGTGGACTTGTTGGTCCGAAGGGCCTGTTTCCACACTGTAATGTAATCGAATCTAATCTAAATGGGAGGAAGGGAAGGGGAAAGCAACAGGAAGTATAATGGTAATTAGAAAAGAAAGCAGCAGTTTAGCATGTGTGCAAGTGGGTTTAAAACATTGAAGACGATGAATGAAGTTAAAAGGAAGGAAAACTCAGGAGCTATTATTAATGGAGATGTGAGAATTAAAACGAAGGTATTATTACTAGCGTAAAGGCATTTTACTTGAACAGCACAAATCATTGCGAATGAGTACGATTTAATAGCCATTACGGAGACACGATTACAAGATGGTCACAACTAGGAATTAAATAACCAGTGGTATCACACTATTCAGAAGGACAGACAGGAAGGTAAGGAGGTGGTGTAGCTCTGACATCAAGGCAGTTGTGAGAAATGATATTGGTTCTACAGAGAATAAGGTTGAATGTAATGGAACTGACAAGGAAGCAAGCTATCCTAGATCTGCAATTGTTTATAATTTACATAGATGATTAGGAGTTGGAGACAAATCATAGATGATTTGGTGCAATGTGTCAAAGTTTGCAGATGATACAGAGATGAATGGTAGAACAAAATGTGCAGAGGATCCTGAAACTTTGCAATGGGATATGTGAGTGGACAAAGAATTGGCAGATGGAGTACAATGCTGATAAATGTGAAGTCATCTATTTTGGTAGGAATAACAGTTAAAAGGACTATTATTTGAATGGTAAAAAAATTGCACCTAGCTGCTGTGCCGGGGGACCTCGGTGTGCTTGTGCACGAATCGCAGAATGCAACAGTTAGTTAAGAAGGCAAATGGAATTTTGTCTTTCATTGCTAGAGGTGTTAAACTTAAAAGCAGGGAGATTATGTTGCAGTTGTATAGGGCACTAGTGAGGCCACACCTGGAATAATGCATGCAGTTCTGGTCTCCTTACTTGAGAAAGAATGTACTGGCACTGGAGGGGTGCTGAGGAGATTCACTAGGTTGATTCTGGAGTTGAGAGAGTTGGTTTATGAGGAGAGACTGAGTAGACTGGGATTATATTCAATGGAATTCAGAAGAATGAAGAGGGGAATCATATAGAAACATACAAAAAAATGAAGGAAATAGATAAGATAGAAACAGGGAAGTTATTTCCACAGCTGGGTGAAACTAGAACAAGAGGGTGCAGCCTCAGAATTAGGGGGAGCTAATTTAGGACTGAATTGAGAAGGAACTTCTTCATCCAAAGGGTTGGGATAATGTAGAATTCTCCACCCAATGAAGTAGTTGAGGCTTCCTCATTGAATGTTTTTAAAGCTAAAAGATAATTCTTTGAACAGTAAAGATGTCGTCGATGTGAATACTGAGTCACAAATAAGTAGAATGGATGGCTTTGAGGTATGTAGAGAAGAGGTGTTGGAAATCCTGGAAAAGGTGAAAATAGATAAGTCCCCTGGGCCTGATGGCATTTATCCTAGGATTCTCTGGGAAGCAAGGGAGGAGATTGCAGAGCCATTGGCCTTGATTTTTATGTCCTCTTTGTCTACAGGAGTAGTCCCAGAAGACTGGAGGATAGCAAATGTGGTTCCCTTGTTCAAAAAGGGGAGTAGGGATAACCCTAGCAACTATAGGCCGGTGAGTCTCACTTCTGTTGTGGGCAAAGTCTTAGAGAGAATTGTAAGGGATAGGATTTATGCACATCTGGATAGGAATAATGTGATCAAGGATAGTCAGCATGGTTTTGTGAAGGGAAGGTCGTGCCTCACAAACCTTATTGAATTCTTTGAAAAGGTGACGAAGGAGGTTGATGAGGGCAAAGCGGTAGATGTGGTATATATGGATTCTAGTAAGGCGTTTGATAAGGTTCCCCATGGTAGGCTACTGCAGAAAATACGGAGATATGGCATTGAGGGTGAGTTGGAGGTTTGGATTAGGAATTGGCTGGATGGAAGAAGACAGAGGGTAGTAGTTGATGGCAAAGTTTCTTCATGGAGTGCCGTCACTAGCGGTGTTCCGCAAGGATCTGTTTTAGGACCATTGCTGTTTGTCATTTTTATAAATGACCTGGAAGAGGGGTTAGAAAGTTGGGTGAGCAAGTTTGCGGATGACACAAAAGTCGGAGGAGTTGTTGACAGTGAGGAAGCATGTGGCAGGTTACAGCAGGATATAGAGAAGCTGCAGAGCTGGGCAGAAAGGTGGCAGATGGAATACAATGTAGCTAAGTGCGAGGTGATTCACTTTGGGAAGAATAACAAAAAGATGGGGTACTGGGCTAATGGTCGGATACTTGGTAGTGTGGATGAGCAGAGGGATCTTGGTGTCCATGTACACAGATCTCTGAAAGTTGCCACCCAAGTAAATAGTGCGGTGAGGAAGGCATATGGCGTACTGGCTTTTATCGGTAGAGGAATTGAGTTCCGGAGTCCGGAGGTCATGATGCAGTTGTATAAGACTCTGGTACGACCGCATCTGGAATATTGTGTGCAGTTTTGGTCGCCATACTATAGGAAGGATGTGGAGGCACTGGAACGGGTGCAGAGGAGGTTTACCAGGATGTTGCCTGGTATGGAAGGAAGATCGTATGAGGAAAGACTGAGACACTTGGGGCTGTTTTCATTAGAGAAAAGAAGGTTTAGGGGTGACTTGATTGAGGTGTACAAGATGATTAGGGGGTTAGATAGGGTTGACAGTGTGAACCTTTTCCCGCGTATGGAGTCGGGTATTACAAGGGGGCATAGCTTTAAATTAAGCGGGGGTTGATATAGGACTGAAGTTAGGGGTAGGTTCTTCACTCAGCGAGTCGTAAGTTCATGGAATGCCCTGCCAGTAGCAGTGGTGGACTCTCCCTCTTTATGGGCATTTAAGCGGGCATTGGATAGGTATATGGAGGATAGTGGGTTAGTATAGGTTAGGTGGGCTTGGATCGGCGCAACATCGAGGGCCAAAGGGCCTGTACTGCGCTGTATTCTTCTATGTTCTATGTTCTAGAACTTAAGGGTTAAAGTGAGAGGGTAAGTAAATGGAGCTGGTGCCATGAAAAGATCAGCTGTGATCTTATTGAATAGCGGAGCAGGCTTGAAGGGCCAGACAGCCTACTCCTGCTCCTGGTTCTTATGTTCTTAAATTCCACACTGTAGGGATTCTATGGTTCTATCAAGGGTATAGGAGGTGCTTAAAAATTTAGGAGGGAAAGAAGGGCCGCAAAGTATGTATGGCAGATGGGATTAAAGAAAACCCCAAGGCTTTTTATGAGTATATTGAAACAGTGGGATCTGCTAGAGACTAAAGGGGCAACCTGTGCGTGGAGTCAGTGGATATGGATGAGGTCTTAAATAAGATGTTGTAAATAGGATTTTAGTTGAGATGGTGAGGTTCTCGAACATGTTATGATTAATAAGGAGGGGGGTATTATGTTAACAGGCACACAGGTGCTTAATATCCAAGGCCTAATGAGATGTAAAGCAGGCTGCTATTAGAGGCAAGGGAGGAAATTGCTGGGGGCCCTGGCAGATATATTTAATACTTGCTGGCCACAGATGAAGTGCCAGATAATTGTGGGATAGCTAATGTAGTTTCTTTGTTCAAGAAGGGCAGCAGGGATAGACCAGATAACTGCAAACCAGTTAATCTGACATCAGTGGTAGGAAAATTATTGGAAAAAAATTCTGAGGGATGGGATTAATCAACACATGGAAGGTAAGGCCAGCTCAGGGATAGTCAGTATGGATTTGTTACAGGGAGATCCTGTCTGACTAATTTAACTGAGTTTTTTTGTAAAGGTGACTAAATATATTAATGAGATAGTGCAGTTGATTACTTACATGCACTTCAGGAAGGCCTTTGACAAGGTCCCACAATGAACACTGTGGCTAGAACAGCAGTTCATAGAATCCTTATAGCATGGAAGCAGGCCATTCGACCCATTGAGTCCATACCGACCCTCCAAAGAGCATCCCATCCAAATAACCCTGTATTCCCCACAGCTAACCCACCTAGCATGGCCAATCCACCTAACCTGCACATCTTTGGACTGTGGGAGGAATCCGGAGCTCCCAGAAGAAACCTACAGAAACGGGGAGAATGTGCCAATTCTAAACAGACAGTCACCCAAGGCTGGAATTGAACCCTGGAGCTGTGAGGCAGCAGTGCTAGCCACTGAAACATTGTGCTGCCCTGGTACAAAAGGTAAGAGCTCATGGGATCCAAGGCAGGCTGATTCCAAAACATGGCTTACAAATAGGAGGCAAGGGATGATGGTGGAAGCCATCAGTGATATACTGCAGGAATTGTTGCTGAGACTCTTACTGTTTGTTTTGTACATTAGCAACTTGCATATGATTAAAGAAGGTATAGTTAGTAAGTTTGCAGATGAAAATTGGTGGTTTTGTTGTCAGTGAGGAGAATTTAATCCTGATAAGTGTGAGGTGATGCATTTTGGGAGGTCTAATAAAGGAAAGATATACACAATGAATGGTAAGCTTCTAGGGAGTACTCAGGAACAAGTCCAGAGATCCCTGAAGGTGTCAGCACAGATAAACAGAGTGGTGAAGAAGGCATATGGCATACTTGCTTTCATTAGCTGAGGCATAAAACATAGGTGCAAGGAAGTCTTGTTGCAACTATATAAAATGTTGGTTAGGCCACAGATTGAATATTGTGTGAAGTTCTAGTCGCCATACTATCAGAAGGATGCGACCCACACTGTAGAGGGTGCAGAGGAGATTCATCAGGATGTTGCCTGGGATGAAAAGTCTCAATTATAAGCAGAGACTGGATAGGTTGAATTTATTTTCCTTGAAGCAGTGGAGGATGATGGGGATCTGATTGAGGAATATAAAATGATGAGAGGCATAGACAGAGTAGATCATGAGAATCTTTTCCCATGGTAGATATGTCTAAGACCATACGGCATAAGTTTAAAGTGAGAAGTAAATATTTCATGGAGATCTGAGAGAAAAGAAATTCATCCAGACGGCGGTAGAAATATAGAACATGCTGCCTGAGAGGGTGGTGGAGGTGGTTACTCTTACAACATTTAAGAAGCATCTGAATGAGTACTTAAAACACCAGAGCATAGTAGGTTATGGACCAAGTGCAGGAAATGGGATTTGTGTAGTTTGGTGTTTGTTGGTCGGCATAGACATGGAGGGTTGAAGGTCTGTTTCTATGTAATATGACTCTGTGTTGCAGCATGATTTGGACAGTTTGAGTGAGTAGGCAAATGCATGAGAGATGCAGTATAATGTGAATAAATGTGAGGTTATCCACTTTGGTAACAAAAATGGGAAGGCAAATTATTATTTAAATGGTTATAAATTGAGAAAGAGGATTGTTCAACATTCTGGTTGTCCTTGAGCACCAGTCACTGAAAGTAAGCATGCAGGTGTAGCAGGCTGTAAAGAAGACAATCTGTATGTTGGCCTTCATAGCAAAAGGATTAGAGTATAAGAACAATGAATATCTTGCTGCCAATATACAGAACATTAGTGAGACCACACTTGAAATACTGCTTGCAGTTTTAGTCTCCTTCTCTAAGGGTGTATTTGTTATACAGGACGTGCAGTGAAGGTTTACCAAATTGATTCATGGACTGGCAGAACTGATGTCTAAGAGTTAGAATTTCACTCACTGGAGTTTAGAAGAATGAAAGGAGATCACATAGAAACCTATAAAATTCGAATAGAAAGAAAAATAAAGCAGGATTTACTTAAATAGAGAATGACCCCAGAATTCTGAGTATTAGAGAGATTTTGGTGCTCTTATGCACTTGTCACAGATATAGCACATAGTCAAGAAGGCTAATGGGATTTTTTTTATTAAGGAATTGAACATAGTAGTAAAGGGGTTATGCAAGACATTGATGAGATCACATCTCAATTATTGTGCACAATTTTGGCTTCCTTATTTAAGGAAGCATGCAAAATGCATTGGAAGTGTTTCAGAGGCTTATTGGACTGATATGCCAGATCATGATGTTGCATATGGTGCTGGAATACAATCATGCTGCTACTGATTGCCTACAGAGTCTCATGGATGCCCACTTAAGTTGCTAGATCTGTTCTAAGTCTGTCCTATTCAGCATGGTAATAGTGCCACACAACATCACATAATGTCCAACCACCCATCCATAGAATCCATCTACCAGGCCCGCTGTCAAGCAAAGGACACCAGCATTCTCAAAGATCCATCCCATCCTGGCAATGTTTTTCTACAACCTCTACCATCGGGGAGAAGGTACAGAAGCCTGAACATACGCACTAGCCGGTTTCAAAACAGTTTCTACCCTACTGCTGTTAGAATACTGAATGGACTCACAAACCCTTAACATTCGCCTGTACCTGTGTTTTTGTTTTTGCTGCTATTTAAGTATTATTTACTTATCTATGCTACTTAACTCTGTAATCTGCCTGTATTGCCCACAAGACAAAACTTTTCACTGTGTCTCAGTACACATGGCAATAAATTCAATTCAATTCAAGGTATTCTCAGTGTGAAGGCAGGACTGCAACTGCACAAAGACTGTGCCATGGTTACTCCTACTGATACTATCATTCAGCAGGCAGGTTGGTACTGATGTGGTAAAGTATCTTTTTCCCTCTTGTTTGTTCCTTTATCACTTGCCACAGACCCAGTCTAGCAGCTATGTCCTTTAGCTCTCTAGTAGCTCAATCAGTAGTGCTATTATAGAGCCATTCTTGGTGGTGGACATTGAAATCCCCTACCCAGAGTACATTCTGCCACTCTACTGCCACCTCTAAGGGGTGTTCAATATGGAGGAGAACTGATTCATCAACCAAAGGTGGACAGTATGTGATAATCAGCAAAAGGATTCCTTACCCATGGTTAATCTAGTGCCATGGTGTCTGGATTCAACATCCCAGGGGAACATTCACTTGCCAATACTCCACTGTGCCACCACTGCTGTTAAGCCGTCCTGTCAGTTGGACAGAACATAGGTGCTGTTTGTGACATCAGTCAGGTATGATTCTGTGAGTATGGCTGTGTCAAACTGTTACTTGCTTAGTCTGTGAGAAAACTCCCCTAAATTTAGCACCCCAATGTTCGTAGGGAGGACTTTGCAGGCTCCATAGGGCTATATTGTTTCTGGTGCCTAGGTTGATGCAAGGGGTCTGTTTACCTTAATTTCGTTTTTGAGACTTTCTCACAATTGTTACAACTGAGGGGCTTACTAGGCCATTTCAGACAGCAGGAGAAAGTGAGGTCTGCAGATGCTGGAGATCAGAGCTGAAAATGTGTTGCTGGAAAAGCGCAGCAGGTCAGGCAGCATCCAGGGAACAGGAGAATCGATGTTTTGGGCATAAGCCCTTCTTCAGGCAGCAGTCAAGAGTCAACCATATTGCTGTGTGCTGGAGTCACATATAGGCCAGACCAGTTTAGGATGGCGAATTTCCTTCCCTAAAGAGCTTTAGCAAACCTTCTATCACCTCCTCTCATGGTCTGTTCAACATCTCCCCTAGTATTACCTTTCCGTCATGGCTTGTCTCTACTCTTTAAATTATGACATCTTCTTAAATTTTATCTAATTTAAAGTCCTCCCAACTTCACTTCTTATGCAGCTTGCTGGAACATCAACCCCAGCACAGATCAGGCTTTTGTTTAATTCGTTGACAAGACATGGGCATCGCTGGCCATTTATTGCTTAGCAGGCAGTTAAGAGTCAACCTCATTGCTGTGGGTGTGAAGTCACATGTCAGCCTGACCAGGTAAGGATATCAGTTCCCTTCCCTAAAGGACATTAGTGAATCAGATGGGTCTTTCTAACAATCAACAATGGTTTCATAGTCATTGTTGGATTCTAATTTCAGAATTTTATTGAATTCAAATTCCACATTCTGCAAGGCAAGATTCAAACCCTGGTCCCCATACATTTTCTGGGTCTCTGATTTAATAGTGTAATGAAAATATTGCTAGGAGTTGGCCATCCCACTGTTACAGATCATACTTTCCCAAGTATTGGCATCAGTGCCCCATGAACTGGAACCCATTTCTCGCACACCAGTGTTTGAGCTCTGTACTCCTTTCTGCAATCTTATTTGCACTTTGCCAGTTTGTTCATGTTCCAGGTAATAAGCCAGAGATTATGACCTTTGATATTTGGCTTTTTAATTTCACTTCTAGCTCCTCATACTGACTACGCACAACCTCTCATCCTTCATTTTATGTTGGTTTATTTTTGCCATCTTTAAAAACTGTGGATTGCAAGTAGAAGAACTGGTTTCAAAAACAGAGATTTACCAGGGTGGCTCCATAATTTCACGGCAAGGAATTTGATAAATATTGTGAACTCTGTTTTTTAGCTGTGGTTGTTAACAAGTGAAGCCTATTCTAAAGGTTTCTCATAATATACATATTGATGGTTAAGTTAATATAATATGTAAAATGCAACATAAATGAGTGAATAATATAACTAAATAATTAATTAACAATTCATTAAGATTAGTATTACAGGTGGTGCATCAAAATTTCAATATGTGCGAGCTCAGAGTCTGTACTTTTAAAAAGGTTAACATTTGAAATGTCTCCAGGAATATAGAGGCTTGATTTATGGCAATCACTTGATCCCTTTTCGTAGAGCATCATGAACCTTTTTTCGCGATTCAGGGTAAACATATTTACAGTATGTGTTTGAAATTTCAGCAACTTCAGTTAAGAGCTTATGAGGTGGAGAGCATACGACAGAGACTGTGAAGCTTTGGGAAGAAGGTAGGTTACTGGATTCAATGTACCAGAGGACAGTCATACCTTTTAGGATGGATGCTCTGATATGGTCAGAGCGAGGAAGTGACTGCAAGGAAGACATTTATGGGGAGCGTGAGGATAGGATCGTCAATCTCTGTAATTGTTCAACAAGTATGATTAGATTAGATTCCCTACAGTGTGGAAACCGGCCCATTGGCCCAACAAGCCCACAGTGACCCTCCGAAGAGCAACCCACCCAGACCCATATTCCTACATTTACCTCTGACTAATGCACCCAACACTATGGGCAATTTAGCATGGCCAATTCACCTAACCTGCACATCTTTGGACTGTGGAAGGAAACTGAAGCCCCCGGAGGAAACCCACGCAGACACAGGGAGAATGTGCAAACTCCACACAGACACCTGCCCGAGACGGGAATTGAACCCAGGTCCCTGGCACTGAGAGGCAGCAGTGCTAACCACTGAGCCACTATGCTGCCCCAAGTATGAGGTGCTTTCATGAGAGTGGGGGACGGTGGGATGGATGAGTGAAATGACCCTGGCATTGTGGTACAGGAAACCACCAAAGTTGGGGGAGCCAAATGTTATATTGTGGCAGTAGGGGGTCAGTTCATTCTGGGCAATTGGCACTGTTCTCTGCAGCAAAAAGTGAGAGTCCAAATGGCTGTGTTGTCTGTCTGGTTCTAGGATATCCGCTCTGAGCTGGAAAACAACTTGCAGTGGGATAGGGAGGATCCAGCTATGATTGTGGGTTCCTGCAATCTGCAGAATATCAGGAGCCGAGGAGTTATTTACAAATGAAGCTGATTTGTTCTCGGCTAACTGGAACTAGAGACACAGACACAAAGAGAGAGGTAATGCTGCTGTTCCCCCCAGCAGAAACTGTTCTCAGTAGCAAAGACAAGTCAATTTAAATTTGAAGAAAACCAGTTACTTTTCCTGTGAGCTGTTACTTTTGAATTGATAAATCAGACACAGTACCCAAGCAAATCAGTGACTCTCTACTTCTTATAAACCAATGGAAGCTTCTAGAGAAAGTTAACTGAACATCAAAGGCTAGCTGAAGTCAAATCATCTCTAGGGTGGCACGATGGTTCAGTGGTCAGCACTGCTGCCTTCCAGCACCAGGGACCTAAGTTCAATTCCAGCCTCAGGTGACTATCTGGGTAGAGTTCGCACATTCTCTCTGTGTTTACCTGGGTTCGATCTGGTTTCCTCCCACAGTCCAAAGGTATATAGGTTAAGTGAATTGGCCATGCTAAATTGCCCACAGGGATATGTAGGTTAGATGTATTAGTCGGGGTAAATATAGGGTAGGGGGATGGCTCTAGTGAGTTACTCTTTGGAGGGTCGGTGTGGACTTGTTGGGCTGAAGGGCCTGTTTGCACACTGTAGAGATTCTAATGATGAAACCAGGAAATATTTTTCATTATTTGAGCTAAATTGGGGAATGGTTTGTACTTTAAAAAAAGTTAACATTTAACATGACTCTGGGAATATGGGGCTTGACTTATAGCAATCACTTGATCCCTTTTTGTAGAGGATCGTGAATATTAACTTTTGATTTTTCTGGCCAGCTCTGACAGCTGCACATTTTGGTGTCAGGCAGCCTCTTACCTGTCATGGCCTATTCCCTTTCAGCTGTGTCTCTTTGTCGTCTTCATTATGCAAGAGTGTTGTGAAGGGCTCAGCAAGTGTTAAAATGATGTCTTGACTTTCTGGTGGGACTCTGGAGATCTTTCATAGTTTCAAGATTGCTTTGTTTGCTGAATAATGGACATTCTTAAAATGAATCTTTTCATAGAATAGAATCCCCACAGCATGGAAACAGGCCCTTCAGCCCTACAAGTCCACACCAACCCTCCAAAGAGTATCCCATCGAAACCCATTCCCCATTACTCTACATTTACCCCCAACCTACACATCCCTGATGGGCAATTTTAACTTGGCCAATTCACCCCTGGCCTGCACATTTAAGATTGTGGAAGGAAACCAGAACACCTGGAGGAAACCCACACAGACACAGGGAGAATGTGCAAACTCTACCCTGAGGCTGGAATCGAACTTGGGTACCTGGAACTGGGAGGCCGCAGTGCTAACCAGTGAGCCACCCATTTTGTTATCTGTGTTGATGAGATGTATGTGGATATCCTCAGATGACAAATACCAGACCTCCAGTGGGTAGCCTTGGTTTCAAAATAATTGATATAAAGATCAGCCATGATCTTATTGAATGGTCAAGCAGGCTCATGGGCTGAATGGACTACTCATGTTCTTATGTTCCTATACTTTTCCAGGAGCAAACTATGGGATTAAGATAGGAGGGTATGACTGTAAATGAGGTATTGGAATGCAGAGGATGGAGGAAGTTCAGCTTTGGCAATTATTCAACAGATTTAAGATACTTTCAGCTTGTTTGGATGAGATTGAGGGCTGCAGTGTAGAACAACTAACTGACCATGTTACCACAGTAAAGGAAGTAATTCTAATGGGGTGGAACAAAGATCAGAGTAGTAGTTGGAGGATACAGTATAATTGTTGTGGTTCTGTTCGCTGAGCTGGGAATTTGTGTTGCAGATGTTTCGTCCCCTGCATAGGTAACATCCTCAGTGCTTGAGAGCCTCCTGTGAAGCTCCTGAGCTTCTGTGTTGTTTCCTCTGGCATTTATAGTGGTTTGTCTCTGCCGCTTCCGGTTGTCAGTTCCAGCTGTCCGCTGCAGTGGCCGGTATATTGGGTCCAGGTCGATGTGTTTGTTGATAGAATCTGTGGATGAGTGCCATGCCTCTAGGAATTCTCTGGCTGTTCTCTGTTTGACTTGTCCTATAAAAGTAGTGTTGTCCCAGTCAAACTCATGTTGCTTGTCATCTGCATGTGTGGCTACTAAGGATAGCTGGTCGTGAGGTGTCATGGCTAGTTGGTGTTCATGGATACGGATAGTTAGCTGTCTTCCTGTTTGTCCTATGTAGTGTTTTGTGCAGTCCTTGCATGGGATTTTGTACACTACGTTGGTTTTGCTCATGCTGAGTTCTTTGTCCTGGTGAGTTGTTGTCTGTTGGGTTTCTGTGCTGTTATGAGTCCTAGTGGTCATAGTAGTCTGGCTGTCAGTTCAGAAATGTTCTTGATGTATGGTAATGTGGCTAGTCCTTTGGGTTGTGGCATGACCTCATTCCGTTGTCTTTCCCTTGGCATCTGTTGATGAAATTGCAGGGGTATCCGTTTTTGGCGAATACATTGTAGAGGTGTTCTTCTTCCTCTTTTTGCAGTTCTGGTGTGCTGCAATGTGTTGTGGCCCTTTTGAACAGTGTCTTGATGCAACTTCTTTTGTGTGTGTTGGGGTGGTTGCTTTCATAGTTCAGGAATTGGTCTTTGTGTGTGGCTTTCCTGTATACTTTTGTGGTGAATTCTCCATTCGGTGTTCTCTGTAGCATCACGTCTAGGAATGGGAGTTGTTTGTCCTTTTCTTCTCTCTAGTGAATCTGATTCCTGTGAGTTGATGATCCGGTATGTTTTCTATTTCTGTATTTTTAATGATTACAAAGGTGTCATCCACATATCTGACCCAGAGTTTGGGTTGAATTTGCGGGAAAACTGTTTGTTCTAATCTTTGCATTACAGCTTCTGCTATGAGTCCAGAGATGGGTGAGCCCATGGTGTGCCGTTGATTTGTTCATATATTTGGTTGTTGAATGTGAAGAGTGTTGTGAGGCACAGGTGCAGTAGTTTGAGTATGCAGTCTTTGTTGATAGGTTCCTCGTCTTGTTGTCTGTTGTGTATGTCCAGCAGGTTGGCTATTGTTTCTCTGGTTAGGGTTTTGTCTATAGAGGTGAACAGTGCCGTTACATCTGTTGGGGAGATTTCACTGGGGTGTTTAATGTAGGGCTAGGGAGGGTGACACTAGTTCTGCAACAGACACTTCTAGCCCTGAAATGGTTAACAACAGCCAAGCGAGCTGCTGCTGGCGACTGCATGAGTACCTGGCTGGAGCTTGTAAGGGATATGCATAATGTTAATTAAATCTTGGAGCCTGTAAATATCAGCCAGTATCAATTGCCCCATCGATACTCGGGATTAATAAAGAAACCGATCGGAATCTGTAACTATTAGACAAGTGTGAATTGCTCTATCGGAGCCTGTAACTGTTAAGTGTGAATGGCTCTATTTAAGTCTAAAGTTGATAAGTGTAATTGTCAATTTAGTTAAACTGAAACTATTGAAAATGGCTAGCCTGTCAGACGCATAGTAATTCCTTGAAACAATGAACTATTGAATACAGGATTGGAACCGCTCCCGGGGATGGCTGAGCCATTTTCAAGCACAGCAGGAGCTGGACAGGCACTTCGATGCGGCCAATAGGAGGACGGATCCCCAGCGCGCGCAGATGAATGGACCAATGGGGAAGACGAACTGACTGGGGACTCCAGGCAGCCCGAAGTATAATTGTGTCAAGTTTGAACGAGAAGATAGAACGCCTTCTCCAACGAATGCATGCTTGTAGATTCATTGTACCAGTTAAGATTCTGTGAATAAACTGCTGTCTGCGTCTAACCATAGTTGCCAGTGTGAGTCTCTCCTTCCGAAAGAACACGCAAAGACAGGACCCCGCGGGTCCGTCTTAACACATCGAATGAGACCATAGTTTCTTCCTTGTCTATGTGTATATTTCTGATGATGTCCAAGGATTCCTGTGTTGACTGTATAGAGTGTCTACTATTTTAGGACAAGCCAAACAGAGAACAGCCAAGGATTCTGAGAGGCATGGCACTCATCCACAGATTCTATCAACAAACACATCGACCTGGACCCAATATACCGGCTACTGCAGCGGATAGCTGGAACTGACAACCAGAAGCGGCAGAGACAAACCACTATAAATGCCGGAGGAAACAACACAGAAGTGCTTCACAGGAGGCTCCCAAGCACTGAGGATGTCATCTAGACAGGGGACGAAACATTTGCAACACAAATTCCCAGCTCGGTGAACAGAACCACAACAACAAGCATCCGAGCTACAAATCCTCTCACAAACTTTGATACAGTATAGTATTGGAGACTGACATATTTTTCTGTAGCAAAGAGTAAGATCTTAAGTGGCTGTGTTGCCTGCAGGGTACTAGGGAACTTAAATGAAAGGGGGAGGATTAGTCATACTAATCTATACCCGCTGAGGTAACATAAATTGAGTCCTATTATTCACAAAGTTATACCAAATATTAAAGCTGCTTTAAAAGTACAGACCATACTCTAATTTACCTGACCTTCAGAATAATGTTATAATAGCACCAGATTTCCACACTAAACAGGAATTATTATTTATTATAAGAAAATAAACTATAGCTACAGGTCAACAGGTATAAATCATTCACATATAACATGATTAATTAAAACTCTAAACCCTTATAAACGTCCCCTTACTCTACACACATAAAGTCAGATAGGGAAAACAGATTATTTGTGGAGGTACAAAAAAAATTGTCATGTAAATTCAGTGGTCTTTGATCCCTGATTCTGATGTTGAGATGATCCTTCTTCAGCTCGCCAAGTTCTTAGTGTTCAGTTGTCTTTCTTTTGAAGCTTCCTGAAATAACTTCACAGAGGCTGGTTCCCATGACTAAGTACATTTATTTACACATACACTGTCCTTGATTATAGTACTGCCTCATACAGAGTCAGGAATCAGAGTGTCAGTATCTCTGATGCTCATCATTTTTATATGTCATGCAGGGCTCCCTGGTTGGAAAAGACGAACAGCCCCAATTAGTGAACTCATATTCTACATTGTCCAGCTGGCTGACCTCATTACAATCTTCACACTTCCACTGGTTTGTGAGATGTACAGAGCAACTGATTCACTTCAAAACTGTCTCTGATTTATCATTTCGCATGCACTGCTGCAGAAAAGGTAACTGATTTCTTCAAGTTTTTTGTTACATCAGGAAACAGTTCTGCTGCAGAGAATAACAGCACACCTTTCTGCACCTTTCTCATTCTCTTTGTCTCTGCAACTTGTCTCCAGTTCCAACCAGTTCAATTAGCTGAGAACAAATCAGCTTCACTTTTAAACAATCCTTAGCTCATGATTTGTCCATTGCCATAAAAACAGATTTCACAAAAGGTATTGAATTCTTTGCTGTGAAGTTATGCAGTATCCTGTTAAATCCTTGTTTTAATGATAGTTCTATCTCTCAATGCAGTCTTC
Organism: Chiloscyllium plagiosum; assembly: GCF_004010195.1. NCBI lineage: Eukaryota > Metazoa > Chordata > Chondrichthyes > Orectolobiformes > Hemiscylliidae > Chiloscyllium > Chiloscyllium plagiosum. The sequence continues at coordinate 57,250,502 of NC_057732.1, forward strand.
AGTTTTAAAGACAAAAGTAAAAAGACATGGTGCTTGCATTTAACAAGCGATAAGTGTGAACAAAGAATAAATTGGGGGAGAAAAGTAGAGATTAGAATTCTAAAGGTGTAAAAGGGCCACACGATTTGCACAGATCAGAGAATACAACAGGAATTTGTGGAGCTATTCTGGTCAATAAAATATAAAGCATTAATTTTACTTATGGGGAGATGATCTTATAGTGGCATTATTGCACTGTTAGACCCAGGTAATGTTCTGGGACCCAGGTTCAAATCCCACCATGGCATATGGTGGAATCTGAATCCAATAAAATTCTGGAATTAAGAGTCTAATGATGACCATGAAACCATCACCAACTGTCTCAAAAACCCTTCTGGTTCACTAATGTCCTTTCGGGAAGGAAATCTTACCTGGTCTGGCCTACATGTGCCTCCAGACCCATAACAATGTGGTTGACTCTAAACTACCCTCTGGGCAATTAGGTCTGGCTGGATAGGCTGCTCAAAAATGGTGAATTTATGAAAAATGGACAATAAATGAGGCATGCTGGGAAACTGAAACATGCCTTGACCAAAGTGACTGTGCTAATAAACATTTTGCAGAATCCAGACAGGCTGCAGCTCCAGGCAAAAGTGAGACTGCAGATGCTGGAGATCAGAGTCTAGATCAGAGTGGTGCTGGAAACGTATGGCAGGTCAGGTGGCATCCGAGGAATAGGAAAATCGACGTTTCGGGCAAAAGCCCTTCATCAGGAATGAAGGCAGGGAGCCTTCGTGATGGAGAGATAAATGGGAGTAGTGGTGGTACTGCGGAGAAGGTAGCCAAGAGTACAATAGGTGGATGGAGGTGGGGATGAAGGTGATAGGTCAGAAAGGAGGGTGGAGCGGAGAGGTGGGAAAGGAGATTGGCAGGTAGGACAGGTCATGAGGATCATGCTAAGCTGGAAGGTTGGAACTGGGGTAAGATGGGTGGAGGGGAAATGAGGAAACTGGTGAAGTCCACATTGATGCCCTGGGGTTGAAGTGTTCCAAGGCCTCAACCTGAATGTCATCTCCAGGACAATCTGAACCTCACCTCACACCCATATTTAGAGGGGGCTAACTGACTTATGTGCACCTAACATGTCCAGGAATGGATACCCAAGGACCACCCTGCCAATGACATGTCAACGTCTGATTGGGTCCAATCAATCAGGATAATCGAGCTCTGATCGATCTATTAGTTTATAGTGTATTCTGTTGTTATAGCATTAATTCTGTTAATAATAAACAATAATACTTATTTATTTAAGAGTCAACTCACAGTTTCTTTGATAGATAGAAGGATTAAATACATTGTGGAAGGCACAACAACTTGGCACCTCAGACGGGACGTCATCGAGAAGTGACTTTGTCTCTCCGAGATTGAATCCTGTGGAACCTAATATTTCTTGAGATTTTGCCTGAGCCAGTTGTTAAGCGGTCAGCCGGCCCCCGCAAAGGCCAGGAATTCAAGTAAATTGAAGGGAATTGAAAGGTCTAAAGTGAACTGTTCTTTAAAAGATAAAGCCAACAGGTGTTTACTCCTGATCAAGCAAATGACTGTTTCGTGTGTGTGCGCACACGATTCCTAGTGGGATAGGGAAGGATAATACCGAAAGTTGGTACAGAACCAGAATATAGCAAAATCCGTACCCACAGTCTGATCCTCCCCCATACTCTGTAGTTTAATTGAAAATGAACAAAGAACAAAGAAAATTTACAGACCAGGAACAGGCCCTTCAGCCCTCCAAGCCTGAGCCGATCCAAATGTACTGTCTAAACCTGTCACCCAATTCCTAAGCATCTGTATCCCTCTGCTCCCCACCTATTCATGCATTTGTCCAGACGCATCTTAAGTGAATCTACCATGCCTGCCTCTACCACCTCTGCTGGCAACACATTCCAAACGCCCACCACTCTCTGTGTGAATACTTACTGCGTGTATCCCCCTTAAACTTTCCACCTCTCACCTTAAAAGCGTGACCTCTCGTTATTGAATCCTTCACCTTGGGAAAGATGGCAGTGAAAGGCGCCAGAGTACAGGATTGTCCCACACTGAGGCAGTATATTAGTAAGAAAGAGTGGCCCACATGGACCAAATTTTGTTGCAACTATGAAACAGGACCAGGATCCCTAAGACTGAAATATTGGGATGATTTTAGGAGAACTCAAAGGAAGTGGGGACCCAAACTTGAGAACACAGTGATAATGTGCTGTCTAGGACAACTATCAGGGACAGAGCAGGAATTAAAAACCATCCGTAAGGAACAAGTGGAAGCAAAAAGGGAAATCATTGAGTTAAAGCTAAAAAATGCAGCTCTGGACCAGAGAAATCTGGCAAACCTACTATACATGAGGCAATTCCAAACTCTGTTTGAAAGAGCATACTAAGATATCCAGTGCACAGTGTCAGCTCAAGAGGTCACTGAGAAAGAAGTAAGGCAACTGAGAAATAAATGTGCAGATTTGCAAGCCGCAGTCAAAGTATTGCACCAGACAGATAGGGAGAAGGAACAGGTAGCTGCAGACCACACTCAGTGCCTGCAGGAGATTGAGAAATTAAAACTAATCTGCAATGGAATACAGAGGAACCTCGATTATCCGGCATTCGATTATCCAAATATCAGATTATCCAGCAAGATTGCAAGGTCCTGATGTTTGGTTAAATTATGTTAACTGGCATTCGATTAACCGAACAAAATACTCCCCGCCCTTGTCCTTTGGATAATCGAGGTTCCTCCGTGATATGCGCATATGGAGAAGCTAGAGAGGAAGGAGAAGAACAAGGGGTAGACTAGGACAAGCTCAGGAAAGACACACAGCAGTACACCACGTGCCTGGAGGATTGGGGTTCACCCCAACCCTTCCCAGAGGAGTCAACTCCCTCAGTGTCCCTGGGGACAGCTCTTGTGACAATGAACCCAATTACCACCAAAAAATGGATCGGGGATGCCAATGCCCCAGCAATAACATATACTACCCCATTTACAGTGGCACAATTAGCAAAAATCACTAAAAAGATTCCAGATTTTGAGTCGTCGGCTGATCCATTTACATGTTTTAAAAGGGTCTGTCAACAGAAGGTGGGTTAGACGAGAGAGAGAGAGAGAAAATAAAACTCATCATAATATGTCTGAGCCAGTCAGTGCAGTCTGCAATCCCAGCCTCACTAAATATAGGGACAGAACCCATGCCGATATGAAAAAAGGTGATCCTATACAGCAATTGGGAACAATAAAGGAGACCCTGTAGATGGGTTGAACACCCGACTGCCTTTGCCAGTTGTTTATGGAGTGTACTTTTCGGGAGTCTACGGAGACTAAAGCAGGGGTCAGTTGTCCAAGGCTGACTCAGCTAAGTGGTCCAGGGCTCTCGTTGTACTTGCCATCAAAAAGAACAGGAAGGCTTGATCCCAAAGAGTCAAGCCACAATGAGGCATGGGTTCTGAGGAGAATGTCCCAGATGTGGGAGAAAGAACCCTTTGAACTAAACAGGAGCAAACAGAGAGAGAAGGAAAAATGTTTCCTTTCTGAACCTCCAACCAGAGTCTGGTGTGGAGGAATAAAGGAGGAGGAGGGCCTTGTACCAAAGAAACCCAGTCATGGGAAGAGAGAGGGGCACAGCAGGCCAACCAGCGTGGTGCTACCCCTGCGGGCATGCGGGACACTATGCGCAAGAATGTAGCTCGGATGTTGCCTGACCTGCTGTGCTTTTCCAGCACCACTCTAATCTTGACTCTGATCTCCAGCTTCTGCAGTCCTCATTTTGCTGCAAGAAAGTAGAACCCTATGCACGGCCGCACTCAGCCACAGGGACCACCAAATGTAACGGGACCAAGGGGTGATAGAGGGAGTCACCAATTCCTGTTAGAAGGCCCAATTCAGCAGGCTCCAGTCCATGCTGTGGGCATTAGCCAACCATGTATTTCCCTCCACTCCCAACCTATGAGGCATCCGCACTACAGTGTCAGGCTTCTGCCTCTCCAGTGTGGGTCTGTGACATGAAGTGGGATAGTTTAAGTAGACCGCTAGTCAATGGCAAGGTAGGAGGCTGCCCTGTAGGATACCGGAGGATCCTGCACAAACCTGAACACCTCGCGATTTAATGATCTATCTTGGCAGACCACAGGGACTATTGTTTTAAATGGATTTACTGGCCAAGTAGAGGAAGGATACATTACTGAACTGACAGAATTGAAATTAGGTGACATTACGTGCCAGCTCCCTGCTATCTTAATCAATCTTTCCACAGGTGTAGAAGACATCCTCAGTGTTGATTATATGACTAGGTGCAACCTTACTTTTGATCCATTAATGTCTCCGGTTGTCTCCGGTTAGCAACACCCCACTCATCATTTCACCAGGAAAGTATGCTAATCGAATCAGCATAATAGATGAGTTTTGGTTCAATCTCCTAACAATGAGAGAGGTTATGACAGAGGTGATAGTGGAACACAAAGGGGTATTCGCCCAGCATAAACATGACTGTGGGCATATCCTGGGAGAGGTGATAATTGAGGGGTCTGATCCGAAACCACAAAGACAATACAGTTTCCCCAGACAGGCAGAGGGGGAGGTCGCCAAGGTGAATGACAGTCTGTGACCGGTAACCTCCACTAATAATAATGCTCCAATTTGGCTGGTCAGGAAACCAGATGGTTCATGGCATTTAGCCATTAATAAAGTCACCCCTCTTGCTGCACCAACAGTAGCCACCAGCCCAGCCATAATAATAAAGCAAGCCCCACAAGCAAAGTACTTCACAGTACTTGATATCAGTAATGGTTTCCAGTTCATACCATTAAATTGATCCTGAAATACTAATTCATGTTTACCTTCCAGGAATGACAGTATACTTGACTTGTCTACCACAGAAGTTTCATAACTTACCCTCAATTTTTAACAAACTGGAAAGGGTTTCCCAGCCTGACTGCCTAATCCAATATGTAGTCAAAAAGTGTGGTGCTGGAAAAGCACAGCAGTCTGGCAGCAACCGAGGCGCAGGAGCAGGAGAGATGGCGTTTCGAGCATAAGCTCTTCATCAGGATTGTAGGGTTAAGGTTAGGGTTAGGGTGACCTACAAACAGAAATAAAGGAGGAGCACGTTCAGCTCCTAGATGGATTTGTCGATCTGTTACACAGACTAGGATGCAAAACAAATCCAAAGAAGGTGCAAATTCTATAGCCTAGACATAGTTGGGAATGATAGTCACCCATAGGAAAAGGGAGATAGACCAAAAATGAAGAGACCAAAAAATAATTTCCATTCTCCTGAGATGTTATTGCACTTCGATCTTTCCTAGGTCTAATGGGATACTGCAGGAACCACATTGATGGGTTCACTACCAAGACTGGGCGAAAGTGAGGACTGCAGATGCTGGAGATCAGAGTCAATATTAGAGTGATGCTGGAAAAGCACAGCAGGTCAGGCAGCATCCGAGGAGCAAGAAAATCGACGTTTCGGACAGGAGCCCTTCATCAGGAAGGGCTGATGAAGGGCTCCTGCCCAAAGTGTTGATTTTCCTGTCCTCGGATGCTGCCTGACCTGCTGTGCTTTTCCAGCACCACTCTAATCTTGACTCACTACCAAGACAACCAAACTCTCAGAATTGCTGAAAAAGAACGCTGCCTGGAATCGGACATCCCAACATGCAAACAGTAAGTGATTTAAAACATGCTCTCAACAGTACTCGCCTTACAAGTTCTGAACCCTGACTTACTATATGCTCCAGAAGTTGCAGCCACAGACCAGACGATAGTTGCTGTTCTACTACAAGATTGGCAAAGTATTAAAGGCCCAGTGGTCTATGTCTCCAGGGTTCTGCAGCCTGTGGAACAAAGGTTTTCCAATGTGTGAACAACACTTCCACTCAGTCTTTTGGGCAGTCCAGTACTTCAACTATATCATTGGTTTAAACCCACTGACCATACAAACTGAACACACTCCAATCCAGCCCCTGCTGGATGGCCAAATCAAAGATGGCTCAGTGAGCCAGATTCAAGTCGCACAATGGACTCTACTGCTTCAAGGTCGGGACATCACGGTCAAATGTACCAAGGTACCCACCTTCCTAGCGATAACCTGAATTATGAGACCCATATGACTACGTGAAAGTGAGTACTGTAGATGCTGGAGATTAGAATCAAGATTAGAGTGGTGCTGGAATAGCACAGCAGGTCAGACAGCATCTGAGGAGTAGGAAAATCAACGTTTCGTGCAAAAACCCTTCATCAGGAATGAGACCCATATGACTGCCAAGTCATAGCCATTCAACACCCTACTGGCCCTTTTATACCAAAGCAATTTGAGAAATGATTAGGAATGAGACAAAAAGATAGGCAGATAGACATCGCAGTCAAAATCTATGTAGATGAATCCTTCACCGTTGAGGATGTCAATTAGATCACCGGCTGTGGAATATACACGATCAACACTCATGGATAGCCACTGGTTGAACTAGTTTTAAAGTTACCCAGGCATCTAAGTAACCAGTCTGTGGAACTAGCAGCCATAGCCTACAAAGTCAGCCACCTAGATCTGTTCTCTCTACTCACAAATATATATTCCAATAGCATGTACGTGTGCAACAGCCTCACTGAATTCTTACCATTACGGGAAGCCAGAGGTTTTATTTCTGCTGATGGGAAACCATTACTATCAGCCCCCTTATTAAAGCGCGTAGTGCAGGCCACCAGTGGAAAAAAATATGGCATAATTAAAGTTAAAAGCCACTACAAAACATCCCCAGCAGGTAACCGCAGAGCAGATGAATTAGCCAAAAGAGAGGTTCACATAGGAGAATTCTGGCAGCCACCACAGGTGAGTAGGCAAATGCAGTTACAGTAAGCCAAACAAACATAGAGAACCTTAGGCAAACACAACATCATGATGATTCCTTGAAATAAATTGCCTGAGGAGTTTATCTACACGTTTACTACAAGTAGACGACGGATTGGTTTTAAAAGCAGGAGTCTATGCAGTTCTGACTCAAGACAGGGATCAAATCATATCAGTATTAAGACAGGCATGGGCACCAAAGAATAGAGGTCACTACCAAATGATTAAAAGAACTATGTTAGTGGCCTGAGTGACACAGGGATGTAGCACACTACACAAGGAACTATCTGTTGTGTGTCCAAAACAATCCAGACGGGTACGCCCGAAAGGGAGAACTGTGGCATACCTGTCCAATGGAAGGGCCCTTGACACATCTACCAATTGACCAATGTAGATCCCCTTCCACCGTGTAGGAATGAATTAATCTATATTCTGATCGTTGTAGACACCTTCACATAATGCGTTGTGGCTTTTCCAATTAAGACAAATACAGCCAAAACAACTGCACAAATCGCATCACAACAAGTATTAAATGCCAGGTTATTGTTCAACAGGTTTGTTTGGAAGCACTAGCTTTTGGAGTACCACTCCTTCATCAGGTGGCTCTGAAGAATAATATAATGAGCACAGAATTTATAGCTAAAGGAGTCCAGTGTCATGGAGATGTGATGCAATAAACAATTTTAGATTAAATCTTTCTTCTTTTAGAATGGGATAAAGTCTCAGAACTATTTTTAAATTACATTCTCAAGATAGCTCAGCTTTTCTAACAACAGGTGTGAAGTCTGTGTCTCAATGTTGAATCAGACTGAAGCTCTCTGCATAGTTTTACACAGTTTTACATGGATTCATGCAGTTTTTGAGTAAAATGAAATGTAATTCGGCAAAAACAAATGCACCCCATAAACTTCCATGTGTGTATATGTAGGAGCGGCAGAATAAGTGTGCATGAGAGTGTGTGTGTGCGTATGTGTGTGTGTATGTGTCTCTCAGAGATACAGAGAGAGAATTGTGTAGTGGGGTCACCTGTAGTGTAACATGAACCCAAGGTCCCGGTTGCAGCCATTCCCAAGGGTACCAATCTTTGGTATTACCTTCTGCTCAGCTACTCTGTGTTGTTGTTGCCCTTCAGTCCACCTTGGAGCATGGTCACCCGAAGGTCCTAGGCCAAACCTCCTGTAAGTGTTCCCAACTGGGAGCGAATACTCCTGCCTGGTGATTGTTGCGTGGTGTCCATTCATCCATTGTCGTAGTGTCTGCTTGATCTTGCCAACGTACTGTGCCTCAGGGCATCCTTGCCTGCAGCGTATTAGATAGACCTCATTGGCCAAGTCACATGTACATGGTGAGAGGTGTCCCCACATATAATGGTGGTATCCATGTCGATACTCTGACATGTTTTGCAGTGTCTGCCATGACAAGGTCGTACGGTGTTGTTGTCCTGAAGGCTGGGCAGTTTGCTGCAAACAATGATTTGTTTAAAGTTGGGTAGTTGTTTAAAGTGAAGTGAAGGCATGGAGACGGTCTTGGTGAGATGCTCATTCTAATCAGTAATATTCTGAAGGCTGCGAAGACATGGCGTAGTTGCTCGGCTCCCGGAAAGTACTGGACAATGAAAGGTACCCCTGTCTGTTGCAGCCTGCCCCCTGAGGAGGCCATTACTGTTTCTCACTGTGGCACGTCATAACCTACAGCTGATGAGTTGAGCAGCATACCCTGTTCTCATGAGAGCATTCTTGAGCACTTTCAAGTGTCCATCACGTTCCTCCTCATCTGAACAGATCTGTGTATATGGAGGGCTGGTCTATAGGGGATGGCTGTTTTAATATGTTTCAGGTGGAAGCTAGACAATGTAGCATTGTGAGTTTATCTGTGTGTTTGCAGTACAGTGAGGTGCTGAGGTGTCCATCCTCAATGGAGATGCATGTGTCCAAGAATGAGACAGATACTAATGGTGAGTTTGATGGTAGGATGAAACTTGTTGATATCATTGAGAAGTTGTTTCAGTGACTCCTCACCAGAGGAAGAAAATGTCGTCAATATATCTGGTATATAATGTTGGTTGCAGGTCCTGTGCAGAAAAGAAGTTTTGTTTGAACTTGTGCACGAAAATGTTGGCATATTGGGGTGCAAATTTGGTTTCCATGGCTGTTCCGTGTGTCTGGATGAAGAACTGGTTGTCAAAGGTGAAAACATTGTGCTCGAGGATGAAATGGATGAGTTGTAGCATGGTGCTCAGAGATTCACAGTTGTTGGTATTGAACACTGAGGCTGTTGCCCTGATACTGTCATTGTGGGGGATGCTGGTATAGAGTGCTGACACGTCCATTGTGACCCACACCCAAATTCACATGCACACTCATTCTGCTGCTCCTACACGTGCGCACACAAGTTTGTGGGGAGAATTTGTTTTTGCAAAATTACATTTTATTTTGCACAAAAACTACATGAATCCATGTAAAATTCTGTAAAACTATGCAGAGGACTTATCAGTCTGATTCAACATTGGGACACAGACACACTTCACACCTGTTGTTAGAAAAGCTGAGCTATCTTCTAATTTAAAAGTAGTTCTGGGATTTACATATCAAAGAACAGAAACCAGCATATCCCATTCTAAAAGATGAAAGATTTAATTTAAAATTGTTTCATGTATCACATCTCCATGACATTGGACTCCTTTGGCTATAAATTCTGTGCTCATGATATTATTCTCCAGAACCACCTGATGAAGCAGTGGTACTCCGAAAGCTAGTGCTTCCAAATAAACCTGTTGGACAATAACCTAACGTTGTATGATTTTTAACTTAGTCCATTCCTGTCCAAAATCGGCACGTCCAAGTCATGGCTGCCAGCTGACACCACAAACTGCTAGCTCAAAGTATTTACATGAGAGGGTCTACCCCGCAGTATTGAGTCGGTTCAGGGAACCCATTGCAGAGTGTGATGACTATGCTTGGTATCAAGCAGAAACTCCACTGTGCACACCTTCCCCCAATCTAATGGGATTGTGGAAAGGATGAAATACACTCTTAAAGAGATGATTAGGAAAACGATGTAGCAGAATAATAGAACCTGGGACACAGCACTTTCATTTGTCCTCATGATGGTAGGCAACACCATCACCCAATCCATAGGCTTTACCCCCCATATCCTGATGACAGGCTGACCCATGAATGGAGCCGACTAGTTGTTTGGTTTCAACCTCACAGAACTTGCCCTCCCTGCCCTCACCCACTAAAAAGCGATGGCAACAGCTCACCAAAAATATCAAGGTGACTCAGTTAGCAGCAGCTGTCAGGTTAGGGCTAAAAAGAAATTAAGCAAAGCTTACTTTGAAAGCAAAGTTAACCCTGTTGAATACTCCATAGAATAGCAGGTGATGCTACAGATACACAACCTCAGTTCCTTTCTCTCCCCTAAATATTCTGGTCCACATACTGTGGTAGATAAGGCGAGCCCCTCAGTACACAGGAGAAACTGGCTGGCACCACGTAAACCAGTTCAAAGCCTATGGCACACAACACAGCCACTCTCACCACCTTAACATATGTATGGTGGATGACTCTCCCCGGAACAAATGACAGGACCAAGGACATCCCGACACATCCTTACAGTCAGACCACATCCTAAGCAAAATCTATACTTTTCTAACAGAGCCACTGGCTGCAGCTTCAATGTCCAAGGGACTCCCACACAATTTAGTTGACCCAATGAAAGACCTTCTAACAAACTGGAATGATTTGCTAGTGACTAACAACATGGACATGTTATACACTCCCAAAAGGCTAGACATGATATGACTCCCCGATAACACCCTGACAGACAGGGAAATCGAACATTTCCAACTCGCTATAACTCAGACCACTAACGACATACCGCACCCCGGACACGGGACAATACCAAGAGGCTAGTACAGACTATGGAGGCCAAACGCCAGCTCGCAGATAGTTTGGCGCACCGATCTCTACACCGCTGAGGCCAAACGCCAGCTCGCAGATACCTCCTCCTACTGCCCCCTTGACCATGACCCCACCCCCCCACCACCAAACCATCATCTCCCAGACCGTCCATAACCTCATCACCTCGGGGGATCTCCCATCCACCGCTCCAACCTCATAGTCCCACAACCCCGCACTGCCCGCTTCTACCTCCTGCCCAAAATCCACAAATCTGACTGCCCCGGCCGACCCATTGTCTCCGCCTGCTCCT
>NC_057732.1:57262798-57286339 GCF_004010195.1 Chiloscyllium plagiosum
TCCCCCTACCTTGTCTCAGTCAAATCCATCGAACTCAGCACTGCCTTCCTAACCTGCAATCTTCTTCCCGCCCTCTCCGCCCCCACCCCAGTCTGACCTATCACCCTCACCTTGACCTCTTTCCACATATCACATTTCCGACGCCCCTCCCCCAAGTCCCTCCTCCCTAGCTTTTATCTTAGCCTGCTGGACAAACTTTCCTCATTCCTGAAGAAGGGCTTATGCCCGAAACGTCGATTCTCCTGTTCCCTGGATGCTGCCTGACCTGCTGCGCTTTTCCAGCAACACATTTTCAGACTATGGAAAAACAGACTGACCCAGATCACCAAATGGTAATTCTGGGTGTCACCACTACAAAGAATGACAGGACACAAACATGGGAACCAGGAGGATACAATATTGCCACGTTCCCAGAGATCAAGGATTGATAACACAATGATGAGTCTCTGTTGGGTGTCTATTTGATGAATGCACTCATTCAGTGATCCAGGTGATGAACAGCTCCTGACAGCCACCAAGGTGATGTGCAACTGCTTCTGATCGTCCAAGCTCATATGCATCTCACACCTCTTCCAACTCTTATTCCCATTTACGATTTTAGAGACGATTTGTAGCTCAGGTTGTAAGCTTGCTCGTTGAGCTGGTTGATTTGTTCTCAGATGTTTCATCACTATGTTAGATAACATCATCAGTGAGCCTCTGATGAAGAGGTGGTGTTCTGTTCTGCTTGCTATTTATATGTCTTGGACTGTTGTGGTGGGTGATATCATTTCCGGTTCTTTTTCTGAGGATGGTAAACGGGGTCCAAATCGATACGCTTGTCAATGGAGTTCCGGTTTGAATGCCAGGCCTCGAGGAATTTCTGTGCATGTCTTTGTTTAGCCTGTCCCAGGATGGATGTATTGTCCCAGTTGAACTGGTTTCCTTCTTAATCTATGTGTATGGATACTAGTAATAGTTGATCATGTCTTTTGGTGGGTAGTTGGTGCTCATGTATCCTTGGTGGCTAGTTTTCTGACCAATGTCCAACGTAATGTTTGTTGCAGTCCTTTATGTGACGTTTGTTCTGTTGTTGGTACAGGGTCCTTTAAATTCATCAGGAGCTGTTTTAGATTAGATTACTTACAGTGTGGAAACAGGCCCTTCGGCCCAACAAGTCCACACCGCCCCGCCGAAGCGCAACCCACCCAGACCCCTACATTTACCCCTTACCTAACACTACGGGCAATTTAGCATGGCCAATTCACCTGACCTGCACATCTTTGGACTGTGGGAGGAAACCGGAGCACCCGGAGGAAACCCACGCAGACACGAGGAGAATGTGCAAACTCCACACAGTCAGTCGCCTGAGGCGGGAATTGAACCCGGGTCTCTGGTGCTGTGAGGCAGCAGTGCTAACCACTGTGCCACCATGCCGCCCACAAAGTTTCAGTGAGATGGTAGGTTTGTGGACTACCATGATCCCTCAGGGCTGGAGTAGTGTGGTCATCATCTCCAAGGGATCTTTAATGTATGGCAGGGTGGCCATAACAGACCAAGACCAAGAGTCTCTAGGCATGTTGTGTCTTCTTGTTTAGGTCTGTTGTATAGGAATCGGATGACTGTGCTTATCGGGTATCTGTTGTTCCTGAATATGTTATACAGGTATTTTTCCTTGGCTTCTCGTAGTTTCTGGGTGCAGCATTGTGTTGTGGACTGTTAAAATAATGTCTTGATGCAGCTCCATTTGTGGGTGTTGAGATGAATGCTCCTGTAGTTGAGCATCTGGTCAGTGTGTGGCTTTCCTGTAGACATTGGTCTGCAGCTTTCCATTGGCTTTTCATTTTACTGTGACATCTAGGAAGGGGAGTCTGTTACTGTTCTCTTCCTCTTTGGTGAACTTTATACCGGTGAGGATGTTGTTTATATGTTTGTGGGTTTCTTCTAATTTATTGTGTTTTGTAACATAGCGGACTCAAAACTTGGGCTGGATCATGGGAATGGCTGTTCGTTCTAATCTCTGCATAACTGCTTCTGTTAAGAGTTCTGATATTGGTGATGCCATAGGCGTCCCATTGATTTGTTTGTAGATCTTGTTGTGGAAGGTGAAAGTGAGTTGTGAGGCACAGGTCTACTAGTTTGAGGATACTGAGCTTGCTGATGGAGTTGGTGCTGTCAGGTGTTTGTGTCCTTGGTCCATCTAGCAATGAGGCCAGTGTTTCTTTGGCCGGGGTGATGTTTATTGATGTGAATAGGGCCGTCATGTTGAAGGAAATCTTGACCTCATCGTCTTTTACCTTGGTGTCTTTGAATAGGTTAAGGAATTCTTGGGTGGAGTGGATGGAGTGGCTTGAGTCTTCCACTAGGTGTTTCAGTTTGCATTGTAGTTCCTTTGTTAGTTTGTATGTTGGTCCACCGGGAAGTGAGATTATGAGTCTGAGGTGGGGCCCCTGTTTATGTACCTTGGCACAGGAATTCCTAGAGGCCTGGCATTCAAACCGGAACTTCTTTAACAAACATATCAAATTGGACCCCATTTACCAACCTCTCAGAAAAAGAACAGAAGTGATATCAAACCATAACAGACCAAGACACATAAATAGCAAGCTGGACAGAAAACCAGTGCTTCATCGGAGGCTCACTGATGACGTTACCTATGTTACTTAGCATGGTGACAAAACACCTGAGAACAAATCTACCAACTCAGCAAGAAAACTTTTAACCTGATCTTATTCTTGTATGGACTGATGGGATTATCTAGGTCACAATTCTTTGGTTTTAATCTCATTGGATCATCTCCATTTATATTTAAATCGTTGGTCGTGATGATCACCTCATTCCAGTCTTTTCTGACCTCTCCACGGTCAGGTCATTTAAATCATCCTAACCCCTACCACTAGAAACGGAGGTTGAAGACTACCAGGCCTCTAAACCCCAATTAACATTCCACGTGGGGTCACATTTCTATACCTCTTTTTAAAAAATGTGAAGGAGGGTTAGGACATGTGTATTACATTAGGTCGAAACTGTTCAGACATTAGACAAGGATATGATGACGGGTTTTCGCCCGAAAGGTCGATTTTCCTGTTCCTCGGATGCTGCCTACCTGCTGTGTTTTTCCAGCACCACCCTACTCTTGACTCTGATCTTCAGCATCTCCAATCCTCACTTTCGCCTAACAACAGAAACTACCTTAATCTCTCCCCAGGATAACCATGACCACGTGGAACGTAAGCAATACCTATTTCATCAAGATCATCATCTGCATTGGAAACAACACACATGAAACACTGAACAGACCAAGATATATATCTGTTAGCCCAGTAAATACTAGTTATCATGTTATTTGTTTAAAATGTACTATCCTATTATTTGTATAAAATATTCTCCGGTTTTACAAAGTTTGTTCAATTTTTCCTTTTGATTTTTTGGTGGTTTAATACATTTGTTTTTTTTGTATTTGTTTGTTCTCTCCAACACCTTATTTATTTTAATCTACCACTTTTGATTCATTTGTACTCAGCAACCCTTGCTTGATCAGTATTCATTCTGGTTTTATAACGTTTGCTTGATTCTTCCATTTGTCCTTCAGAATTTTTTTTGTATTTGTTTCTCCAATGTCTTATTTTAATTTACTATATTTGCTTGATTACCCTTAAGTTCAAATTTTGATATTCCATTTAGATATAGTTTGATGATGTTTACTTGATCATAGTTAGGTGTGAATTTCAAATATACTATCTGTAAGAGCTGTGCTTTGCTTGAGCCTGATGATCATGTCGCAATTATGTGATCCATTACGCTTTGCGTTCAAGACCCAGAGGAGGGACTGTGGCTAGATGGGCTGCTCAAAAATGATGAATTTATGAAAACAGAACAATAAATGAGGCATGCTTGGAAATTGAAACACACCTTGAGCAAAGTGACTGTGCTAATAAACATGCTGCAGACAGGCTGAAGCTACACACAGAATGTAATTAACCCAACAACTACAGACAATACAATATGCATAAATTAAATTTGAATTGAATTTAATTGACCTGAATATCATCCCCAGGACAATCAGAACCTTGAGCTGTTTACAGACATGGGGGCATCTCAAACCCATATTTGGTGAGCGCTACCTGACCTATGTGCACCTAACACCTCCAGGAATGGATGCCCAAGGACCACCCCGCCATTGACATGTCGATGCCTGGTTGGTTCCAATTGATCAGGATGATCAAGCCCTGATTGATCTATTGGAGGACACTAAAGACCTTCCCAAAAATGCTGGAACAACTACTGAGTATAAGAATCGCTGCAATACCATCCTCAGCACCAGTAACTTGAGAACAACCACTGTGAAGAGAAGACACCCTTGGGGAGCACCAGGAGAAGACAACCAGAGGATCATCACCACATGGATCAAGGCCAAGATCTAGTGTGGTGGTATATGATCATCCAGAGTCAAGTTAAAGCACAAAATAGTTAATTAGATTCCCTACAGTGTGGAAACAGGCCCTTCGGCTCAACAAGTCCACACCACCCCTCCGAAGAGTAACCCGCCCAGACCCATTTCCCTCTGACTAATGCACATAACACTATGGGCAAATTAGCATGGCCAATTCACCTAACCTGCACATCTTGGACTGTGGGAGGAAACTGGAGCACCTGGAGGAAACCCACACAGACATGGGGAGAATGTGCAAACTCCACACAGACAGTCGCCCGAGGCTGGAATCAAACCTGGGTCCCTGGTATTGTGAGGCAGCAGGGCTAACCACTGTGTCACCGTGCAGCTCCATTTAGTGTAAATTGTTAGTTTATAGTGTATCTTGTTGTTATAGTATTAATTGTGTTAAATAAATAAATATCATTATTTATTATTAAGAGTCGACTCACAGATCCTTTATTAGATATAAGAGTTAAACACACTGTGGCGGGCATAACATCGGGATGGGCAATAAATATTGGCCTAGCTAGCAGCACCCTCATCCAAATCAGAAAACTAAAGATTAATCTCTATATATTACTTACTCTGCTTTCAGGAAGACATTCAAGCCATGTCTCACAGGAATATTATGGGTATTGTGAACAGCATTTCCAATTTCATTTTTGCTGTGAAGAAGACAAGATCAACATAACTCAACTGATTCTATGGCTGAATAAAAACATTAAAATATTTTGTACTAAAATAATCTCTATTTGAAATAAAAACAGAAGCCACAAGCTCAGTTAGTATACATCCAGAATACCGCAGGAGTCCAGTACAGACATTATAAAGACACAATCTTGGAACATCTTTGTAAATAAAAGATTCCTCCATGTACTGAAATGGGCAAAGGTGGATAAACCCTCAGGACCCGATCAGGTGTACCCTAGAACTCTGTGGGAAGCTGGAGAAGTGATTGCTGGGCCTCTTGTGGAGATATTTGTATCATCGATAGTCACACATGAGGTGCTGGAAGACTGGAGGTTGGCTAACGTGGTGCCACTGTTTAAGAAAAGTGGTAAGGACAAGTCAGGGAACTATAGACCAGTGAGCCTGACGTCGGTGGTGGGCAGGTTGTTGGAGGGAATCGTGAGGGACAGGATGTACATGTATTTGGAAAGGCAAGGACTGATTAGGGATAGTCAACATGGCTTTGTGCGTGGGAAATCATATCTCACAAACTTGATTGAATTTTTTGAGGAAGTAACAAAGAGGATTGATGAGGGCAGAATGGTAGGTATGTTCTATATGGACTTCAGTAAGGCATTCGACAAGGTTCCCCATTGGAGACTGATTAGCAAGCTTAGATCTCACGGAATTCAAAGAGAACTAGCCATTTGGATACAGAACTGGCTCAAAGGTAGAAGACAGAGGGTGGTGGTGGAAGGTTGTTTTTCAGACTGGAGGCCTGTGACCCATGGAGTTCTACAAGGATCTATGCTGGGTTCTCTACGTTTTGTCATTTACATAAATGATTTGGATGCGAGCATAAGAGGTACACTTAGTAAGTTTGCAGATGACACTAAAATTGGAGGTGTAGTGGACAGCGAAGAGGGTTACCTCAGATTACAACAGGATCTTGACCAGATGGGCCAATGGGCTGAGAAGTGACAGATGGAATTTAATTCAGATAAATGCGAGGTGCTGCATTTTGGGAAAGCAAATCTTAGCAGGACTTGTACACTTAATGGTAAGGTCCTAGGGAGTGTTGCTGAACAAAGAGACCTTGGAGTACAGGTTCATAGCTCCTTGAAAGTGGAGTCACAGGTTGATAGGATAGTGAAGAAGGCGCTTGGTATGCTTTCCTTTATTGGTCAGAGTATTGAGTACAGGAGTTGGGAGGTCATGTTGTGGCTGTACAGGACATTGGCTAGGCCACTGTGAAATATTTCGTGCAATTCTGGTCTCCTTCCTATCGGAAAGATGGTGTGAAACTTGAAAGAGTTCAGAAAAGATTTACAAGGATGTTGCCAGGGTTGGAGGATTTGAGCTATAGGGAGAGGCTGAACAGGCTGGGGCTGTTTTCCCTGGAGAGTCGGGGGTGACCTTACTGAGGTTTACAAAATTATGAGGAGCACGGATAGGGTAAATAGGCAAAGTCTTGTCCCTGGGGCCAGGGAGTCCAGAACTAGAGGGCATAGGTTTAGGGTGAGAGGGGAAAGATACAAGAGAGACCTAAGGAGCAACTTTTTCACACAGAGGGTGGTTCGTGTATGGAATGAGCTGCCAGAGGAAGTGGTGGAGGCTGGTACAATTGCAACATTTAAGAGGCATTTGGATGGGTGTATGAATAAGAAGGGTTTGGAGGGATATGGGCCGGGTGCTGGCAGGTGGGACTAGATTGGGTTGTGGCATCTGGTCGGCATGGACGGGTTGGACAGAAGGTTCTGTTCCCATGCTGTACATCTCTATGACTCTATGACTCGACTGGAGGAAATGATATAACATTACTTAGGGGTATTGAAAAATCTAGAGTTTGTAAATTAGTGAAGCTTAGAAGAAGCATATATAAGGTTTAGGATGCTAAAGCTCCTCCTCGAACCAAAAAAAAGGTTCTGTGCACCAAATGTTAAGGTGACTGGTTTCTTTGCTTTTTTTTTAGTTTTTCAGTAGTCTCATTGGGAATTTAGAAAAGTGGGAATGGAGGTTAGGGCAGTTGAATGTTCCTCCTGCAGAATGTGGGAGGTAAGGGTCACCAGTAGTGTCCCTGCTGACTGCATCTGTGGGAAGCGCACCCAACTCCGGCTCCTTGAAAACAGTGTTAGAGAACTGGGGCTGGAGCTGGATGAACATCAGATCATTCAGGAGGTGGACGGGGTTATTGAGAGGAGTTACAGGGAGGTAGTCACACCACAGGTGAAAAAAGAATGCAGACGGGTTACCGTCAGGGGACGGAAAGGGAACCGCGAGGCAGTACAGGCATATCCTGTGGCCGTTCCCCTCAACAACCAGTTTACCATTTTGGATACTGTTGGAGGGGGAAACTTACCAGGGGTAAGCAATGAAGCACTGGTCTCTAGCCACAGAGTCTGTCCCTGTTGCTCAGAAGGGAAGGGGGAGGAAGAGAACAGCATTAGAAATTGGGGACTCTATAGTTAGGGGGACAGACAGGAAGTTCTGTGGGAACGAGAGAGACTCATGGTTGGTGTGTTGCCTCCCTGGTGCTAGGGTTCATGATGTCTCCGATCGTGTTTTTGGGTTTTGCTAATGCTCTTCAGGCGCATTTAAACTAATTCAGCATGGGGATGGGAACCAAAATTGTGGTTCGAGTATACGGCAGGATGACAGTAATGAAGTCAGAACGAAGATTTCATGATCACAAGAAAGCACCGGCAGGCAAAAAGTTGGTTTGAAGTGTGTCTACTTCAATGCCAGAAGCATCCAGAATAAGGTGGGTGAACTTGCAGCCTAGGATTTCAGATGTTGTGGCCATTTCAAAGACATGGGTAGAACAGGGATAGGAATGATTATTGTAGATTCCAGGATTTAGATGTTTCAGTAAGAACAGAGAAAATGGTAAAAGAGGGGCAGTGTGGCATTGTTAGTCAAGGAGAATATAATACACTTGCAGAAAGGACATTTGAGGACTCCTCTACTGAGGCAGTATGGTTGTGATTAGAAACAGGAAAGAAGAGGTCACCCTGTTGGGAGTTTTCTATTGGCCTCCAAATACTCCCAGAGATATAGAGGGTAGGATAGCAAAGATGATCCTCGATAGGAGTGAGAATAACACGGTAGCTGTATGGGGACTTTAACTTTCCAAATATTAGATTAGATTACATTACAGTGTGGAAACAGGCCCTTCGGCCCAACAAGTCCACACCGACCCGCCGAAGCATAACCCACCCATACCCCTACATTTACCCCTTACCTAACACTGCAGGCAATTTAGCATGGCCAATTCACCTGACCTGCACATTTTGGACTGTGGGAGGAAACCCTGACACACTATGTAGACAGGCCAACAATGGGTAAGGCCACATTAGATTTGGTACTGGGTAATGAACCCGGTTAGGTATTAGATTTGGAGATAGGTGAGCACTTTGGTGATAATGACCACAATTCGGTTATGTTTACTTCAGTGATGGAAAGGGATAGGTATATACCGCAGGGCAGGAATACTATAATTCAAGTACTTTAGATGAGTCAGTTTGTGTCAAATGTGTGCAGGAGGGTTTCCTGACACACTATGTAGACAGGCCAACAATGGGTAAGGCCATATTAGATTTGGTACTGGGTAATGAACCCGGTTAGGTATTAGATTTGGAGATAGGTGAGCACTTTGGTGATAATGACCACAATTCGGTTATGTTTACTTCAGTGATGGAAAGGGATGGGTATATACCGCAGGGCAAGAATTATAGCTGGGGGAAAGGCAATTGCGATGCGATTAGGCAAGATTTAGGATGCATAGGATGGGGAAGGAAACTGCAGCTCCACAACTGAAATGTGGAGCTTATTCGAGGACCAGCTGCTGCGGGTTTACTAAGGAAGCTGAATCTGTCTTCAAGAGGAAGAAGAAGGCTTATGTTAGGATGAGATGTGATGGCTCAGTCAGGGCACATGAGGGTTACAAGTTAGGCAGGAAAGACCTAAAGAGAGAACTGAGAAGAGCCAGGAGGGGATATGACAAGTCACTCGCAGATAGGATCAAGGAAAACCTAAGGCTTTCTATAGATATATCAGGAATAAACAAATGACTGGAGTAGGATTAGGGCCAATCAAGCATAGTAGGGGGAAGTTTTGTGTGGAGTCAGAGGAGATAGGAGAAGCACTAAATGAATACTTTTTGTCAGTATTCACACTAGAAAAAGACAATGTGGTCGAGGAGAATATGGAGATATAGGCTACAAGACAAGATGTGATTGAGGTGCATAAGGAGGGGGTGTTAGCAATTCTGGAAAGTGTAAAAATAGATAAGTCCCCTGGGCTGGATGGATTTTATCCTAGGATGCTCTGGGAAGCCAAGCAGGAGATTGCAGTGCCAGAAGACTGGAGGATAGCAAATGTTCCCTTGTTCAAGAAGGAGAGCAGAGACAATCTTAGAAATTATAGACCTGTGAGCCTTATTTTGGTTGTGGGTAAAGTGTTGGAAATGATTATAAGAAATAGGATTTATAATCATCTAGGGAGGAGTATGTTGATTAGGGATAGTCAACACGGTTTTGTGAAGGGTAGGTCATGCCTCACAAACCTTATTGAGTTCTTTAAGAAGGTGACCAAACAGGTGGATGAGGATAAAGCAGTCAATGTAGTGTATATGGATTCCAGTAAGGTGTTTGATAAGGTTCCCCATGGTAGGCTACTGCACAAAATACAGAGGCATGGGATTGAGGGCAATTTAGCGGTTTGGATCAGAAATTGGCAAGCTGAAAGAAGACAGCGTGGTGGTTGATGGTAAATATTCATCCTGAAGTTCAGTTACAAGTGGGGCACCGCAAGGATCTGTTTTGGGTCCACTGTTGTTTGTCATTTATATAAATGACCTGGATGAGGGCATTGAAGAATGGGTTAGTAAATTTGCAGATGACACTAAGGTCTGTAGAGTTGTGGATAGTGACAAAGAATGTTGTAGGTTACAGACAGACAGAGATAAGCTGCAGAGCTGGGCTGAGAGGTGGCAAATGGACTTTAATGTGGAAAAGTGTGAGGTGATTCAGTTTGGAAGGAGTAACGGGAATGCAGATGGGCTAATGGTAAGATTCTTGGTAATGTAGATGAGCAGAGAGATCTCGGCGTCCAGGTGCAGAGATCCTTGAAAGTTGCCACCCAGATTGTTAGGGATGTTAAGGTTGCATATGGTGTGTTCGCTTTTATTGGTAGATGGATTGCGTTTCAGAACCATGAAATCATACTGCAGCTGTATAAAACTCTGGCGCAGCCACATTTGAAGTATTGCATACAATTCTGGTCACCACATTATAGGAAGGATGTGTAAGCTTTAAACAGAGTTCAGAGGAGATTTACTAGGATGTTGCCTGATATGGAGGGAAAGTCTTACAAGGAAAGGCTGAGGAACTTGAGGCTATTTTCATTAAAAGAACAAGGTTAAGAGGTAACTTAATTGAGACATGAGATAATCAAAGGGTTAGATAGGTTAGACAGTTAGGGCCTTTTTCCTGGGATGGTGATGGCTAGCACAAGGAGACATAGCTTTAAATTGAGGGATGTTAGATATAGGACAGATGTCAGAGGTAGTTTCTTTACTCAGAGAGTAGTAGGGGCATGGAACGCCCTACCTGCAACAGTAGTAGACTCGCCAACTTTAAGAGCATTTAAATGGTCCTTGGACAGGCATATGGACGAGAATGGAATAGTGTAGGTCAGATGGGCTTCAGATTGGTTCCACAGGTCATCGCAATATGGAGAGCTGAGAAAATAGCCTCAAGTTCCTCAGCCTTTCCTGCACTGTAATGTTCTATGTTCTAAAGTCAACCAGGGCCAGTGGGGAATATAAAGAAAGCAGGAAAGAAGTCAAGCAGGGAATTAGGAGAGCAAGAGAGGCCATGAAATGATCCTTGCAAGTAGGGTTAAAGAGAATCCCAAGGCATTCTATACATACATTAAAAACAAGTGGATAACTAGGGAGAAGGTAGGCCCACTCAAAGATAAAGGAGGGAACTTGTGCTTGAAGGCAGAGGATGTGGGAGAGATCCTACATTAGTATTTTGCATTGGTATTCACCCAGGAGAAGGATATGGAGGGTAGTGAGATTAATATGGAGCATGCTTATATGCTAGTGCATTTTGAGATCAAGAAAAAAAGTGGTGTTGGGTCTCTTGAAGAGCATTAGTTGGCTAAGTCCCCAGGGCCCGATGGCATAGATCCCAGGTTATGAGAAAGGCAAGAAAGGAGATTGTTGGGGCCTTGACCAAGATTTAGTATCCCTGCTTGCCACTGGAGAGGATTGGTGAGTAGCTAATGTTGTTCCTCTGTCCAAGAAGGGAAATAGGAATAATTCAGTAACTATACATTGGTGAGTCTCACATCAATGGTTGGGAAGCTGTGGTAGAGAATTCTCAGGTACACACATTTGGAAAGGAATGGCCTAATTAGGGACATTCAGCATGGTTTTGTTGCGGGACAGGTCATGTGTTATTAACTTGACTGAACTTTACGAGGAGGTGACAAAGGCGATCGATGAGGGTTTAGCAATGGATGTCTACATGGATTTTAGTAAGGCTTTCGACAAAGTCACTCATGGTAGGTTTATCTAGAAGATTAAGATGTATGGAATCCAAGGTGACTTGACCACATGGATTCAGAATTGGCTTGCCCATAGAAGGTAGAGTGTAATGGTGAAAGGGTGCTTTTCAGCTAGAATTCCATGATGAGAGGTGCTACAGAGGAATCTATTCTGCGTCCTTTGCTGTTTGTGACATATATAAATGTCTTGGATGAAAATGTCGATGGGGGGGTTAGTAAGTTTGCAGATGATGCAAAGATTGGTGGAGTTGTGGATAATGTAGAAGGTTGCCAAAAGGATGAGGCAGGATATCGATCAGTTGCAGAAATGGGCGGAGAAATGGCAGATGGAGTTTAGTCCAGATAAGTGTAAGGTGCTGCACTTTGGGAGATCAAATTTTAAGGATAAGTATACAGTTAATAGCAGAGCTCCCTGAAAGTGGCCACATAGTCAGATAGCGTGGTAAAGGCAGAGTATAACATGCTTGCCTTTATTGGTTAGGGAATTGAATACAAGAGTCATAGTATCATGTTGCAGCTTTACAAGACTTTGGTTAGGCCACACTTAGAGTACTACGTTCAATTCTGATCAACACATTACAGGAATGATGTGGAGGCTTTGGAGAAGCAGCAGACAAGGTTTACCAGGATGCTGCCTAGATAAGAGGGTGTGAGCTATAAGGAGAGGCTACAAAAAATTTGGGTTGTTTTCTCTGGAGTGGTGGAGGCTGAGGGGAGACTTGTTAGAAGCCTATAAAATTATGAGATGTATAAATCGGGTTGACAATCAGAATCTTTTCCCCCCCCCCGAGTTGAAATGTCTTATTACTAGGGAGCATGCGTTTAGTGTTAGAGGGAGTAAGTTTAAAGGAAATGTGAGGGGCACTTTTTTTCTTTACATAGAGAGTGGTAAGATCTTACTTTCCAATTTACATCCTCACTCTCCATACTCATCTATAGAACCTCTTCCTTGTTTTTGAGGACCATGACCACTGGCTGTTCACCATCCCCCTTCTGAATGCCCAACAGCCTCTCCAGGACATCCTTGACCCCAGAACAAGTGAGCCAATAGCAATCCTGGATGAAAATGTGTTGCTGGAAAAGCGCAGCAGGTCAGACAGCATCCAAGGAGCAGGAGAATCGACGTTTCAGGCATGACCCCTTCTTCATGCCCGAAACGTCGATTCTCCTGCTCCTTGGATACTGCCTGACCTGCTGCGCTTTTCCAGCAACACATTTTCAGCTCTGATCTCCAGCATCTGCAGTCCTCACTTTCTCCCAATAGCAATCCTGGAGTCTCATTTGCAGGCACAGAAACACTGGCCTGTTTCCTTTCCTATTAAATCTCCTGTCACCACCCTGCCAGTCTTCTTCCACCCCTCTTGTACACCACAGCTAGAAATGGTGGCACACGTGGCTCTATGCCTTGAGAAGTTGTTTCCCCCAACCAAATCCAAAATGATATATTTGTTAGACAGGGAAACTGTCACAGGGACTCATGCGCCACCTGCCTTTATCTCCAGTGCTTGGTAGCCACTATCCCATGCTGCTTGTGAAATCATTATCTTTAATGCAACTAGCTCACTCAATGTGGTGGGACAATCTCAACATCATGCTGCCTCACACAGTGTCCACCCACAGCTGCAGCTCTGAACTACAGCTTGACACATGTCCTGCACACATGGTCACCAGGGACATTGGAAGTGTCCACAGCATCCCACAGAGTGCAGAAAGAGCATATCACAAGTTCATTCTTTGCTGTCATTATTTCAGATTGAGTGCAGGAAACAAAATGATCTTTGGAGGTTGTGAAGGGGTAGAGAACAAGGGGTCACAGGTATAAATTCATTTGTGATAGAAGCAAATGTGAGGTGAGAAAATACACTTTTTCATACAGCAACTCACTTGTCTGGAATGCGCTACTCAGAGGTGTGGTGGAGGCAGCTTCAAGTTAGGCATTCAAGAGGGCACTGGATGATTATTTGAATGAAAACAATTGTCCAGAGCTATGGGGAAAAGGCAGGGAAATGACAAAGTCATAATACTCATTTAGAGAGCTGGTGTGGGCACAATGGGCTAAATGGCCTCCTTTAGCACAATGTCAATTCTATGATTCTAGATACTAAGGTACAAAAAGCCGACAAAAATAGTTTTAAGTTTTAACTATAAAAGAAAGAAGTTATATTGAATTTGTACAAACAACTGACTGGGCCTCAGTTGCTCGCATTATCTTCCATCCTCTGAGTTTTGTTTATTAGATCTGATTGAATCATGAAATAATTGAGATAACATTTAAAAACAGTAACAAAATTCTATTCAAAGTACAACTATGTGACTCTTAACTTACTTGCTAACATTAACGCTGACACATGCAAATTCCTCTTTAAATGGTGCACTTCCAAGATCCCAAGAAATAGAAACTTCCACCTGCCATTACAAAAGATTATCAGAGTAAGAAAGTAAGCCATAATAAATCTGGTGAAAGCAGCAGATTAGAAACATTAAAGATCGAAAATAAGTGCCATTAAATTTTCCCTGAACCGGAAATGATATTTGGAGACAATGCCTAGCCAGTGTTTACAAATAATCAGGGTGTAGGAGAAGATGGCTGGGTAGCAGTGGAGACTAATTCAGTAGGAAAATAAGGTGCAACACTAAGGAGAACCAGTGATGCTTCAAGTCTATCCTATTTAGCCATTTGATTGCTTCAGTAGTTGGCCCTCAGAGGTGCTGCCTGCTGTCCTCTGCAAGGCAGCAGCAGGTACCATTCTAGCTATGAAGGCAACACATCACCTTGTAATGCTCAACACTACTAATTGGGTAATGAGCTTGCCTCTGACACAGTTAAGGCATTTATATTTACAGATGAAATTATGTGAGCATTACAGATACAGCAGGTGATTGGGACCTGAAAATTATTCAGGTGCTGGGTTCCTTAATTTGAGTTGTAAATCAAGCCCAAAATATTTGAGAGAGATAGAGAGAGGTTTGTCAAGTGTTCAGACATTTGGGAGATTATTTATAATGGGGAAAATAAGAAGCTGTTAATTTCAGTCAGAAGAATAGAAAAAAAATATTATTTAAATTAATGTTGATGAACTATTAACGAAGTTCACTGGAGGAGAAGGCTCCACGTACATACCCATCCTCAATAATAGAAGAACTCAGTACATCAGTGCAAAAGCTAAGGCTAAAGCATTCACAACAATCTTCAGCCAGCAATGCCAAGTGGATAACCTATTTCTGCCACCTTCAGTGGTTCTCAGTCTCAGATACCAGTCTTCAGCCAATTCAATTCACTCCACCGAATATCAAGAAATGGATATTGCACAGGTTAAAAGCCTTGACAACATTCCAACAACATGACTGAAAGACCTGTGTACCAGAATTTGCCACACCCATACACAAGCTGTTCCAGTACAGCTACAACACTGGCATCTACCCGAAAAACTGGAAAATTGCCCAGATATGTCCTGTACACATAGAGCAGAGCAAACTCAACCAGGCCATCTACTGCCCCAGCAGTCTACCATCAATCATCAGTAAACTGATAAAAGGTGTCATAAACAGTCAAGCAACACTTTCTCAGCAATAACCTGCTCAGTGATGCCCATTTGGATTCCGCCAGGGTCACTCAGCTCCTGACCTCATTACAGCCTTGATTCAAACATGGACAAAAGAGCTGAATACCAGAGGTGAGGTTAGAGTGATGTCCATGACGTCAAGGTCATGTTTGACCCTGTGTTGTATCAAGGAGCCCTAGCAAAACTGGAATCAATGGGAATCTGTAGGCAAACTCTCCACTGGTCATAGAATCATAGAGACATACAGCACAGAAACAGACCTTTCAGTCCTACCAGTCCATTGCTGACCATAATCCCAAACTGAACTAGTTATACCTGCCTGCACTCGGCTCATATCCAAATGAAACATATCCAAACACTTCTTATTCGTGTATTTTTCCAAATGTCTTTTATATGTTGCAACCATATCTGCATCCGCCACTTCCACTGTAAACTCGTTCCACACATGAACCACTCTCTGTGTAAAAATATCGCCCTGATGCCTTCATAAACCTTTCTTCTCTCACCTTAAAAATATGTCCCCTAATCTTGAAATCTCCCGCCATAGGGAAAAGACACCTGCCATTCATCTTCTCAATACCCCTCATGATTTTATAAACCTCTGGAAGATCACCTCTCACCTTCTTCTCCAGTGAAAAAAGTCAATAAGTCCCAGTTTATCAGCCTCACCTTATAACCCAAACCCTCTACTCCAGGCAACATTCTGGCAAATATCTTCTGAACCCTGCAGTATTACCCTGGCACATAGGAAAATGGTCGTTTAGCTCCAGGACATCTCTGCTTTCTTCAGGGTAGTGTTCTAAGCCCAACCATCTTCAGCTGCTTCATGAATGGCCTTCCCTCCAATACAAGGTCAGAAGTGAGATGCTTGCTAATGATTGCTCAACGTTCAGCACCATTTGCAACTCCTCAGATACTGAAGCAGTCCAGTTCAATTACAACAAGATCTTGGGGTGACAAGTAGCAAATAATATTCATGCTAAATAAATGTCAGGCAATAACTATCTCTAATAAGAGACAACAACCACTGCTTCTTGACATCCAATGGTGTTACCACTGAATTTCCCATTAGAGACATCCTGGATGTTATCAGTAACCAGAAAATCAACTAGACTCATGATGTAAACACTGGCTACAACAGCAGGTCACAGGCTTGGAATATTCCAGCAAGTGACTCACCTCCTGACTCCCCAAAGCCTGTCCACCAATTAAAAGGCACAAGTCAGGAGTGATGTGGAGATGTCGTGTTAGAATGGGGTGGACCAAGTCAGAAGTCACATAACACCAGTGACTTCACTTGATGAAGGAGCAGCATTCAGAAACCTTGTGATTTCAAATAAACATTTTGGACTATAACCTGGTGTCATGTGACTTCTGATGAGGTCAGAAGTGTGATGGAATACTCCCCACTTACCTAGATGAATGCAACTCCAATAATACTCAGTTAAAAATCACAAAACACCAGGTTATGGTCCCACAGGTCTCTTTGGAAGCACTAGCTTTCGGAACGCTGCTCCTTCATCAGGTGGTTGTGGAGAATAAGATCATGCAACGTAGAATTGATGGTAAAGGATTACAGTGTGATGCCACTGAAATGATATATTGAAAAAAACTGGATTGTTTGTACGGTCCTTCATGATTTAGAATGACCATTTCATATGTAAATCCCAGAACATTTTTGAAGTTACATTCTCAAGACAGCTTTAACAACAGGTGCCATTTCAGCTCAGATACTGCATTGAAGGTGTGAGGTTAAAGTCTGTCTGTGCCCCAATACTCAGACTGATTCCATTTCTGAAGTGAGATTTACAGAATCTTGCATGGATTTATGCAGTTTTTGAGCAAATTAAAATGTATTTCTGCAAGTAGAAATTCAGCCCACAAACTATATTGATCCATCTTGAACAGAGTGGCGAGGAGAGAGGGCGGAGAGAAGTGAGGGATGCCAGGTAGGTCAGTTTTTCCCACTTAAAAAGCGATTTACCTCAGGATTCGGGCCTCTATTTTGAACAAAGCGGCAAGGAAAGGATTGACAGGAGTTTTTGTGGTTAGGAACGGGACTCCCGGAAGGTATGTTGCCTCCCCGATGCCAGGGTCCGGAATGTCGCCGATCTGGTTGACAGGATTCTGAAGGGGGAGGGGGAGCAGCCAGAAATCCTGGTTCATATTGGCATCAATGACATAGCCAGGAAAGGGACTGAGGATCTGAAAAGTGACTACAGAGAGCTAGGTTGGAAGCTGAAGAGCAGGACGAGTAGAGTAGTGATCTCAGGTTTGCTTCCGGTGCCATGAGATAATGAGGTTAGGAACAGTCAGCAAGTGCAGCTTAACATGTGGCTGTGAGGCTGGTGCAGGAGGGAGGGCTTCACATACTTAGACCATTGGGATATTTTCTGGGGAAGGTGGGATCTGTACATGAAGGATGGGTTGAACTGAACTGGAGAAGCACAAATGTTCTGGGTGGGAGATTTGCTTGTGTGGTTAGGGAGGGTTTAAACTAGTTTGGCAGGGGGGTGGCAACCATAGCTACACATCTGAGAGGAGGGCAGTTGTAGATGGGGCAGTGACAGGATGTAGTGAATCTATCGGGAAGGTTTTTCATGTGGTGAAACAAACAGATTGGTTAAAGTGTATCTGCTTTAACGCAACAGGTGTCAGAAATAAGAGTGATGAACTTAGAGCATGGATCAGTACTTGATTCTGCAATGTTGTGGCCATAACAGAGATTTGGGTTTCACAGGGGCAGGAATGGTTGCTAGATATTCCAGAGTTTAGTTTGTGGGCGGCACGGTGGCACAGTGGTTAGCACTGCTGCCTCACAGCGCCAGAGACCCGGGTTCAATTCCCGCCTCAGGCGACTGACTGTGTGGAGTTTGCACGTTCTCCCCGTGTCTGCGTGGGTTTCCTCCGGGTACTCCGGTTTCCTCCCACAGTCCAAAGATGTGAATTGGCCATGCTAAATTGCTCGTAGTGTTAGGTAAGGGGTAAATGTAGGGGTATGGGTGGGTTGCGCTTCGGCGGGGCGGTGTGGACTTGTTGGGCCGAAGGGCCTGTTTCCACACTGTAAGTAATCTAATCTAATCTTAGAATGGATAAAAAGAACAGGGAGGGTGGAAAAAGAGGAGGGGGTGTAACATTGCTAATTAGAAAGTGCATCACAGCTACAGAAACGAAGGTTGTCAAGGAAGGTTTGTCTACTCAGTCAGTATGGGTGGACGTTAGGAACAGCAAAGGAGCAGCTGTCTCATTGGGGGCTTTCTACAGACTTTAACTGCCTCACATTTACCAAAGCCATGGAGGGGGAAAGGAGCAGTTACCATGGGAAGATATTTATTTGGGGAAAAGGAAACTATGATGCTATCAAACAGGAGAAAGTGAGGACTGCAGATGCTGTAAGATCAGAGTCGAGAGTGTAATGCTGGAAAAGCACAGCAGGTTAGGCAGCATCTGAGGGGCCTGATGAAGGGCTTATGCCCGAAACGTCAATTCTCCTGCTCCTCGGATGCTGCCAGACCTGCTGTGCTTTTCCAGCAGTACACTATTAGACAGGAGTTCTGAAGTATAAATTGGGAGCAATTGGTCCACAGAAAGGGCACAGCAGACATGTGGAGACTGTTTAAGGAGCAGTTGTTGTGAGCGATGCACAAATTTGTTCCTCTGAGACAGGCAAGAAGAGGTAAGATTAAGGGGCCTTGGATGGCAAGAACAGAGGAGTTTCTCGTAATGAAGAAGGCAGCTTACGCAAGGTGGAGGAAGCAAGGATCTAGCACAGCTTTAGAGGATTACAGGCTTGCTAGAAAGGAACTCAGAAATGGACTGAGAAGAGTCAGGAAGGGGCACAAAAATGGCCGGTGAGAAGGAGTAGGAGAACCCAAAGGCATTTTACTTATACGTGAGGAATAAGAGAATGATTAGGGAGAAGGTAGGGCCAATCAGGGTTGCAGAGAGAACGTGTGCGTGGAGTCTGAGCAGATAAGGGAAGCCCTAAATGAGTTTTTTGCTTCAGTTTTCACTAAGGAAACGGACCTTGTTGTGAATGAGAACTTTGTGGAGCTAGGAAATAGGCTTGAACAGATCAAGACTGATGAAGTTGATATGCTAGAAATTTTGGCAAACATTAAGATTGATAAGTCCCCAGGGCCAGACCAGATTTATCCTAGGTTGCTCCAGGAAGCGAGAAAGGATGTTGCTAAGCTGCTGGTGAAGATCTTTGCTTCCTCACTCTCCATGGGAGCTGTACCGGAGGATGGGAGGGAGGCGAATATTGTTCCTCTTCAATAAGGGCAATAGGGAAATCCCTGGCAATTACAGGCAACTACTGGCAAACCCCGGTCAGTCAGTCTTACGTCTGTGGTCAGCAAGGTTTTAGAAAGAATTCTGAGGGATAGGATTTATGACTATTTGGAAAAGCATAACGTGACTAAAGGCAGTCAGCATGGCTTTGTGAGGGGCAGGTCATGCTTCACAAATCTTATTGAGTTCTTTGAGGAAGTGATGAGACAGGTCGATGAAGGTTGGGCAGTGGATGTGGTGTATATGGACTTCAGCAAGGTTTTGATAAGGTTCCCCACGATAGGCTCATTCATAAAGTCAGGAAGTATGAAATATATGGAGATTTGGCTGTCTGGATTCAGAATTGGTTGTAGATGGAAGGTATTCTGCCTGGAAGTTAGTGGTGAGTGGTGTTCCACAGGCTCTTCTTTATAGTTTTTATAAATGACTTGGATGAGTAGGTTGAGAAGTGAGTTAGTAAATTTGCCAATGACACAAATGTTGGAGGTACCGTTGATAGTATCGAGGGCTATTGCAAGCTGCAGCGCGACATAGACAGGATGCAGAGCTGGGCTGAGAAATGGCAGATGGAGTTCAACTTGGATAAATACAAAGTGATGCATTTTGGAAGGTTGAACTTGAATGCTGAGTACACGATTAAAGACAGGATTCTTGGCAGTGTGGAGGAAGAGCTGGATCTTGGTATTCAAAAGTGCATCAATCCCTCAATGTTGCCACCCAAGTGGATAGAGTTGTTAAGAATGCATATGATGTTTTGGCTTTCCTTTACAGGGGATCGAGTCTAAGAGCCATGAGGTTTTGCTACAGCTCTACAAAACCCTGATGAGACCACACTTGGAAACTTGTGTCCAATTCTGGTTGCCCTATAAAAGGAAAGATACGGAGGCTTTGGAGCGGGTGTAAAGAAGGTTTACCAGGACGTTGCCTGGACTGGAGGGCTTGTCTTACGAAGAGAGGTTGACTAAGCTTGGACTCCAAAGAGAGGTAACCTGATCGAGGTATACAAGGTAATGAGAGACATGGATAGAGTCGATAGCCAGAGACCTTTCCCCAGGGCAAGATTGATTGGCATGAGGGGTCATAGTTTTAAGGTATTTGGAGGAAGGCATAAAGGAGACGTCAGAGGTAGGTTCTTTACACAGAGAGTTGTGAATGCATGGAATGTGTTGCCAACGGTGATGGTAAAAGCAGAGTCATTAGGGACATTTAAGCATCTGCTGGACATGCACATGGACAGCAGTGAATTGAGGGGTGTGTCAGTTAGGTTATTTTATTTTGGATTAGGAATAATCCTCAGCACAACATTGTGCGCCGAAGGGCCTGTTCTGTGCTGTACTTATCCATGTTCTATGATCTACATGCTTGTGCATGCAGGTGAGACAGATTGAGTATGAGCATGTGGGTGTGTGTGTGTGCCTGAGTATTCATTCAAGATGCCAGCAGTGAACCCAATGAGCCCACTAACGAACCAGAACAGTCATCAAAGGGATTCGTAGAGGAACGACCAAAGAAGGAGTCAACCTGGACCCCAACGGAGGGCCGTTGCCCTGGGCTTGAGATGTATGCTGAAACTGTCAGGAAATATATAAATGCCAGATTCATTAGCTGCACCGGAGGAGAAATTGAGGTCTGCAGATGCTGGAGATCAGAGCTGAAAATGTGTTGCTGGAAAAGCGCAGCAGGTCAGGCAGCATCCAGGGAACAGGAGAATCGACGTTTCGGACATAAGCCCGGGCTTATGCCCGAAACGTTGATTCTCCTGTTCCCTGGATGCTGCCTGACCTGCTGCGCTTTTCCAGCAACAAATTTTCAGCTCATTAGCTGCACCTACAAGGTAAAGCAAAACAGCATACGATCACAATACAACGCCGTCCATGCTCTCAAAACCAATCGCAACATTGTCATCAAACCAGCAGATAAAGAAACCATCGTCATTCAGAACAGAACAAATTACTGCAAGGAAGTGTACCGACAACTGTACAACCAGGAACATGACAGGCAACTATCAGCCGATCCGATCAAACAGCACACCCGTGAACTAAAAACATTGATCAGGACTTTAGATTCAGTCCTTTGGAGTTCCCTATGTGACCTCATCCCATGTATTTCTCACATAGGCAATTTCTACTGCCTTCTGAAGATGCGCAAAGCCAACATACTAGGCTGTCCCATCGCATCAGGCAGTGGGACCCTATGTGAGAACCTCTCTGGCTATGTCAAAGGCATCTTGAAACCCATTGTACAGCGAACCCCCAGATTTGTCATGTCACTACCGATTTCTTATAGAAACTCAGCACCAGTCAAACTGGGAACATTCCTCGTCATAATGAAGGTTTCACCACACCACACCAGCATCCCCCACAGTGAGGGCATCGGGGCAACAGCCTCAGTAGTTAATACCAACAACTGCCATTCTCCGAGCACTGTCCTACAACTCATCTGTTTCATCCTCGACCACAACGTTTTCACCTTTGACAACCATCTCTTCATCCAGACACACTGAACAGCCATGAGGACCAAATTTGCATATTATAGAGTCATAGAGGCATAGAGATGTACGGCATGGAAACAGACTCTTCGGTCCAACCTGTCCATGCTGACCAGACATCCCAACGCAATCTAGTCCCACCTGCCAGCACCCGGCCCATATCCCTCCAAACCCTTCTTATTCATATACCCATCCAAATGCCTTTTAAATGTTGCAATTGTACCAGCCTCCACCACATCCTCTGGCAGCTCATTCCATACACATATCACCCACTGCGTGAAAAAGTTGCCCCTCAACTGTCTTTTATATCTTTCCCCTCTCACCCTAAACCTATGCCCTCTAGTTCTGGATTCCCCGACCCCAGGGAAAAGACTTGTCTATTGTTCCTATCCATGCCCCTCATAATTTTGTAAACCTCAATAAGGTCACCCCTCAGCCTCCGATGCTCCAGGGAAAACAGCCCCAGCCTGTTCAGCCTCTCCATATAGCTCTAATCCTCCAACTCTGGCAACATCCTTGTAAATCTTTTCTGAACCCTTTCAAGTTTCACAACATCTTTCCGATACGAAGCTGACCAGAATTGCATGCAATATTCCAATAGTGGCCTTACCAATGTCCTGTAAAGCCACAACATGACCTCCCAACTCCTGTACTCAATACTCTGACCAATAAAGGAAAGCATACCAAACGCCTTCTTCACTATCCTATCTACCTGCAACTCCACTTTCAAGGAGCTATGAACCTGCACTCCAAGGTCTCTTTGTTCAGCAACACTCCATATGACCTTGTTTTATTTAAAACGAAGTGGTTTGACCAGCTGCATCCCTCCTGGAATATTCATTTTACACCTGCTTAAAACAACCAGCAAAGTTAGAGTCTGGGCTACCTTCTTGAAATGTTTTGTGGGGGTCTGGCCTGGTCCATAACAGTCAGTACACTAACTGCAACTGCATTCCTCCTAACACAGTGGAAGCACCTGAGACTATGACTCTGGCTTTCGTGGTACCAAGGGAGATGCAAGATAGGGTCACTACTGTGAAAGGGAAGTGCAGCAGCCAAGCAGTGTAATAAGAAACACAGATGAAGGGTTTATCCAATGTAGAAATGTTGAGCAGTTTGTGCCTGTACTCAATGGAGTTTACAGAATGAGACGTGATCTTCTTGAGATGTAATCAACCCCGAGAGGTCTTAACAAGGTGGGTGCTGAAAGGATATTCCCCACATGTGGACAACTGGGGGACACCATTTAAACATGTGCGCCCTTCTTTTCAGGTGGAGATAAGGAAGTATTTGGAAATATCTTCTCCACAGAGCAGCGAAGGCTGAGTTTGATAGATATTTGATCGAATAGAAATTCCATGCTTGTGTGGGAGAGATTTGAGAGGCTTAATGATCTATGTCTATCCCTAGGAGGTGAGTGAGGGAACACAGCTTAAAAATAAGAGCTCTCCTGTTTAATAGAGTCATACAGCATGGAAACAGACCCTTCATTCCAACTAGTCCACACCAACCATGTTCACAAACTAAACTAGCCCCCC
>NC_057732.1:57286355-57296716 GCF_004010195.1 Chiloscyllium plagiosum
TTTTGCTCTCCTGATTTCCCTCTTAAGTATACTCCTATTTCCTTTATACTCTTCTAAGGATTCACTCGATCTATCCTGTCTATACCTGACATATTCTTCCTTCTTTTTCTTAACCAAATCCTCAATTTCTTTAGTCATCCAGCATTCCCTATACCTACCAGCCTTCCCTTTCACCCTGACAGGAATATACTTTCTCTGGATTCTTGTTATCTCATTTCTGAATACTTCCCATTTTCCAGCCGTCCCTTTACCTGCGAACATCTGTTCCCTGGTGGGGTCTACCACAAAGCTTTTTCAAAAATAAACGTGTAGATAGTCCAAAAATTTCCTTTCTTGAGATCCGCTACCAACCTGATTTAACTAATCCACCTGCATACTGACCAAAAACAGTACACAAAAGAGCAGGCTCTTCAGCCCACCAACACTGAGCCAATGCATGATGCCTTTCTAAACTAAAAACCTTTTGTCTCTGCAAAGTTCATAGCCCTCTATTCCCTTCCTCTCTCTATATATATTTGGCAAACTGCCTCTTAAATGTTACCATTGTATCCACCTCTCCCACCTTCTAGCAGTGCATTCCAGCAGTTACCATCTTTGGCATAAATAACGTATCTCTTATTCTCCTTTAAACTTACTCCTGTTTTCCTTAACTAATGCCCCCTCACAATTGACATTTATACTCTGGGAAAGAGACTCCAACTATCCACCTTATCCATGCCTGTCATAATTTTGTGCACTTGGTGTCATAGAGTCATACAGCAATACATCATGGAAACAGGCCTTTCAACCCAAAATGGCCCAAGCTGACCACGGTGCCCACTCAGCTAGGTCCAATTGCCCACATTTGATCCATATCCCTCTAAACCCTTCCCATCCATGTACCTATCCAAATATTTTTAAAATGTTGTTATTGCACCTACCTCAACAACTTTCTCTGGCAGCCTATTCCATATACGCATCAGTGTCTGCGTGAAGAAGTTGCCACTCAGGTCCTTCTTAAATCTTTCCCCTCTCACCTTAAACCTACACCCTCTAGTTTTCAGTTCCCCCATCCCTATATGCATTCATCCTATCTATGCCCCTCATGATTTTATATATCTCAATAAGGTCAACCCTCATTCTCTTACATTCCAAGGAATAAAGTCCTATCCTGGCCAACCTCTCCCTCCAACTCAGGCCTTCTAGTCCTAGCAACATTCTCGTAAATGATTTTTGAGAAGATGTGTTGCTCAGGTTGATGATAAGTATGTAAGTTAACTCGTTGACCTTGAAGGTTTGATTTCAGACGTTTCATCACCATACTAGGTAACATAATCAATGAGAGTCTCCAGTGACGTGCTGGTGGTATATCCCGCCTCACTATTAATAGGTCT
The DNA here is from genome assembly GCF_004010195.1 of Chiloscyllium plagiosum. NCBI lineage: Eukaryota > Metazoa > Chordata > Chondrichthyes > Orectolobiformes > Hemiscylliidae > Chiloscyllium > Chiloscyllium plagiosum. The sequence goes on from NC_057732.1 coordinate 57,287,729, forward strand.
TGGTTTCTTAAGTTGGGTGATGTCATTTCTGTTTTTTTTCAAGGGAAGGTAGATAGGATCTAAATCGATGTATTTATTGGTGGAGTCCTGGTTAGAGTGCAATGCCTCTAAGAATTCTCATGCGTGTCTTTGCTTCACCTGTCCTAGGATGTCTGTATTGTCCCAATCAAAGTAGTGTCCTTATTTATCTGTATGTATAGAAACTAGTGATAGTGGATCATGTCTTTTGGTGGCCAGTTGCTGTTCATGTATCCTGGTGGCAAGTTTCCTACTAGTTTGTCTGATGTAGTGTTTTTTTTAAACAGTTCTTGCATGGTATCTTGTAAATGCCATTAGTTTTGCTGGTAGTATCTAAATTTACAAAAGAGGAGGAGAACAACAACAGACTCCCATTCCCAGACATGACAGTTGAATGTACAGTTAATGGAGAGCTTCAAACTAGTGTCTACAGAAAATAACAAACACAGACCAAATACTTAACTTCAGAAGCAATCATCCTAACACCCACAAATAGAGCTGCTTCAAGACGTTATTTCAATGAGCGACATTATACTGCAGAATCCAAGAACTACAAAAAGCTGAAAAAAAAATAATGTTTTCAAGAAAAACGGGTACCCAATAAACAGAATCCATTGATTCCTCAGAAACAAACCCAAACAAGCAGACACAACGCAACCAAAAACTATAGCCACATTACCTTACATCAAAAACATATTAGAAATGACTTCCAGACATCTCAGACCTCTTGGCATCATGGTAGCCCACAAACCTACCAACACATTTAATCAGTGACTAATGAACCTAAAGGATCCATTCGATACTTTAGTTTATTTACAAGATACCATGCAAGAACTGTAAAAAACACGATTTCGGACAAACTAGTAGGAAACTTACCACCAGGATACATGTCTACCAACTGGCCACCAAAAGACATGACCCACTATCACTATCCTCTCCAACAACTTGATTACCACTGATGTCAGGCTCACTGGCCTATAGTTTCCTAGCTTGTCTTTGCTACCTTTCTGAAACAACGGAACAACATTAACTATAAGCTTTTTTCCAGGGTGAAGGATTCAATAATGAGAGGTCACACTTTCAAGGTGAGAGGTGAAAAGTTTAAGGGGGATACATGCGGCAAGTATGTTACACAGAGAGTGGTGGGTGTCTGGAACACGTTGCCAGCAGAGGTGGTAGAGGCAAGCGTGGTAGATTCATTTAAGATGCATCTGGACAGATGCATGAGTAGGCAGGGAGCATAAGGATACAGATGCTTAGGAATTGGGCGCCAGGTTTAGACAGTAGATTTGGATTGGCTCAGGCTTGGAAGGCCGAAGGGCCTGTTCCTGGGCTGTAAATGTTTTTTGTTCTTTGTTCTTTGTTTGTTCTCACCTTCCAGTCTTCCCGAACTTCACCGATAGCTAAAGTTGAAGCAAAAATCTCTGCAATTTCATCCCTAGCCTTCCACAATGTCCGAGCATGGACTTGATCAGGCCAGTGGGATTTATCCACCTTAGTGCTCTTTCAGGCTGCAAACAACTCCTCTCTGGTAATGTGTGTATGGTCTAAAACATCCACACTTGTTTCCCTTATTTCCCTAGCATCCAAGACTCTCTCCTCAGTAAACACTGAAAAGAAATATTAATTAAAAATCTCCCCATCTCCTGTGGCTCCACAGATAGACGGCCATGTTGATCTTTAACAGGACCTATTCTCTCCCTCGTCACCCTTTTACTATTAATATATCTGTAGAGCTTCTTGGGATTATATTTAACATTATAACAAGACCATAAGACCATAAGATATCTGCCAGATCCATCTCATACCCTCTTTTTGCCCTTCTGATTTCCCTTTTAATTGTGCTCCTACACTTTTTAATAGTCATCCAGGAATTCACTTGAGCCCAATAGTTTAAACCCAATGCATGTCTTCTTTCTCTTCCTGACCAGAGCCTCAATATTCCTCATCAGCCAGGCATGCCTCAACCTGCCAGCTTTTCCATTCACTCTAATAGGGACATACTGTCCCTGGACTCCTGATATCACACTGCTAAAAGTCTCCCATTTGCCAATCATTCCCTTTCCTCCAAACAGATTCACCCAATCAACCTCTGCTAGATCCTGCCTAATGGCCCCAAAATTAGCCCTACTCCAATTTAGTACCTTAACCTGATGACCTCTCCTATCTTTTTTCTATAACTGTTAAAACTAAGAGAGTTATGGTCACTGCACCCAAAGTGCTCTCCGATTGACACTTCAGTCACTTGCTTGACCTTTTTTCCTAAGAGGAGATCCAATGTTAAGATTAGATTAGATGAGACTCCCTACAGTATGGAATCAGGCCCTTTGGCCCAACAAATCCACACTGACCCTCCGAAGAGTAACCCACCCAGACCCATTCCTCTACATTTACCCCTGACAAATGTACCTAATATTATGGGCAATTTAGCATGGCCAATTCACCTGATCTGCACATCTTTTGGATTGTGGGAGGAAACCGGAGCACCCGAAGGAAACCACGCAGACACGGGGAGAATATGCAAATTACACACAGTCGCCTAAGGTGGGAATCGAACCCGCGTTCCTGGTGCTGTGAGGCAGCAGTGTTGACCACTGAGCCACCCCAAAATGTTGCACCTTCCCGAGTAGGGCCCTCTACATATTGATTTAGGAAACTTTCTTGGACACATTTGACAAATTCAACTAGATCCGGACCTTTTACACTCTGGGTGACCCAGTCAATACAGGGGAAATTAAAATCTCCAATCAATACTACTCTGTTAAGAGACAGGTATCTGCAATTTCTCTACACATCTGCTCCCCTAATACTCGCTGACTATTTGGGGATCTACAATACAATCCCAACATAGTGACCATCCTTTCTTGTGTCTAAGTTCTAACCAGTTGGCCTCATTTGATGAGCCCTTAAGAATATCCTCTCTAAGCACTTGTTGTTATGTGCTCCCTTATCCTCCCCCTCCTTGCTTACTTGTACTTCTATCATGCCTGCAGCTTTTGTATCTTGGAACACTGAGCTGCCAGTCCTGTCCTTCTCTCAGCCATGTTTCTGTTATGGCTATATTATCTCAGTCCCCTGAGACAATCCATGCTCTGAGCTCAGCTACCTTACCAGTCAGGCCTCATGCATCGAAATGAATGCACTTTAAACCAGAATCTTTTCCCTCCTTTTACTGTGCCCCAGCTATCCTGAATAGTAAACTTGCTTTCGGTGGCTAATGCATTCTCCCCAACTTCTCAATGGCCCTTCTCTTATTCAGAGTCCCACCCTCCTGCCAAACTAGTTTAAACCCTCCTGGGTAACACTAGCAAATCTTCCCACAAGGATATTGGTCCCCCTCTGGTTCAAATACAACCTGTTCCTCTTGTACAGGTTACCTCTACCCCAGAAGAGATCCCAATGATCCAAAAACTGAAAACCCTGCCTCCTACACCAGCTCCTTAGCCATGCATTCATCTGGCCTCTCTTTCTATTTCTATCCTCACTAGCGCGTGACTCTGGGAGTAATCCGATGATCACTACCCTTGAGGTCCTGCTTTTTAACTTCTTACCTAACTCCTATATTCAATTCACAGGACCCCATCCCTTTATCTCCCTATATCATTTATACTGATGAGCACAATTATCTCTGCTTGATCGCCCTTCAGAATGTTCTGCAACTGCTCAGAGACATCCTTGACTCTGGCACCCAGAAGGCAACACACCATCCTGAGGTCTTCTTGTGGCCACAGAATCTCCTATCTGTCCTCCTCACAAGTGAATCTCCTATCAGTATCGCCCTGTCCAACTACACCCTTTCCCTCTGAGTCTCAATGCTGGTCAATGATGCTCTGATTTCCCCATTCCCCTACATTTAACCCTTCACCTAACACTACAGGCAATTTAGCATGGCCAACTCACCTAACCAGCAAATTTTTGGACTGTGGGAGGAAACTGGAGCACCCGGAGGAAACCCAGGGAGAATGTGCAAACTTCACACAGTCAGTCGCCTGAGGCGGCAACATTGTCATTGTTCCTTCCCCCTTCATCTATACATCCAATCCTGCAAAACACCTGATCACTAATGGACACCCTATGGACAGTCCTAGGATCCCAATGATCTCATGATGTTTATCAGACATTGTAATCATCAGGCCTTGGGATCTTACACTGTATCTTATTAATTCTCATTCCAAAGCTAATGGTTATATCCCTTTGGACATTTCCCAGACTCTCTTATCTCTAAGGACTGCTTGAATTCTGTTATTCATTTTATTCTTTGCTATCCCTATCAAGTTCTGTTACTCATCTTATATTTCCTGCTGTCCTAATCACAGAATCAAAAGCGTTAACTCTTACTGTAAATTGCTATAAGATTCCTAATATTAATTCCACTATAAAGTTGGTTACATATAGAGTTTTATGTTTATACCTACGGTTAGCATTCTTTAGCTAATGAGTTGTGAGCAGTTTTGGTCCCATGAGACCTTGAAGGCTTAGTTAGACACCCTTCTTTATCTTGCAGGTGCATTATAACTCATTCTAGTCAGACATTGTCTTCTGGGATATAATTTACTGCCCCTACTCTGACTAATTCTTTTTACCTAATAAAACAACATCTTTCTCATTGATAAGACTAAAACTCAATCACTTCAAAGCTCAGTGAATTTGTCTGATCTCTGAGATTTTTACAAGTCATAATCCCACCCTTATCATCTATTTCTATTATTGTGGAATCCTATTTTTCTCTTTAATGCTTGTTACAAATTTCAGGCTGCCTGCTCTTAGATATTTCTTGTCAAACTGTCTCCTACAGACTTCTGCAGCTGCTGTTTGTGCAGAATTCCCTGTATACTAATTTGTAAGATTCTTTGTTCAAAGTAGATCCTGTAATGTGAGATAACTCCGCCTCAAAGTTACCACTGTTCTAACTTATGACCTCATTTAAATGCTAGAGCAGGCATGCTAATTCTGTTACTGCAGCCATATTTAGGCCAGTGGCAGGCACTGTAGTGGCCATATTTATGCCACTCTGATCAGGGGCTACCTCAATACTAGCCTCCATTGGTCAAAGCATGAATTATAAAAATTGGCAAATCATGTTACAGCTGTGTAGATGTTTAGCTTTGGAATATGGTTTACAGTTCTGGTCACCACACTAACCAGAAGGATGTGGAAGCTTTGCAAGGGTACAGAAAGATTTATCAGAATGTTGACTAGTTTGGAGGGTATTAATTCTGAGGACAGATTGAACAAACTTGATTTGTTTTCACTTGAATGTTGAATAATGAGGGGCAATCTGGTAGAGCAGTTGTTAAGAGAGTGGGCCAGTGTTCGAGTGGAAGTGCTGAGGCCTTTGCTTGAGGAGGCTGTGCAGGCATACAGGTAAGAGCTCTTTAACTCTACATTCTTTCTGTCTAGACTGAAGGCAGTGGGGATGGCAGTTAGGGTCGTGACATGCTCCTTTTGCAGCATGTGGGAGATCAGTGAGACTTCCAGTGTCCCTGGTAGCCATCCTTGTGAGAAGTGCTTCTGGCTGCATCTCCTGACAGACCGCATTAGGGAACTGGAGCTGGAGCTGGATGCACTCAAGATCATGCAGGGTGTACAGAATATCATTGATAAGAGCTACAGTGAAGTGGTCACTCCTAAGGTGCAGGCTACAGGTAGCTGGGTGACCACCAGAAGAGGAAAGTGGAGGGAGGGCATCCAGTGCAGGGTTCCTCTATGGCCATTCACCTCAATAACAGATACACCTCTTTGGATACGGTTGAGGGGTGGGGGGATGACCTTTTAGGGGCTAGCAGCAGCAATCAGGTCACAGTGGCCACCTACATTCTCCTCCAATTCGATTTACATGTATTATAAACAATAGGGATCCCAGCACCGATCCTTACACAACACTAATGGTCATAGATCTGCAGTCAGAAAAACACCCTTCCAACTCTGTCTTCTAATACTAAGCCAGTTCTGTATCCACCTTACCAATCCACCCAAGACCCAATGTGACTTCAACTTCCCATTATTATTGTAATAATGCCTTTCTTACATGCCTTTTCTATCAAGAGTGTGGTGCTGGAAAAGCACAGCAGGTCTGGTCAGCATCCTGCTGTGCTTTTCCAGCACCACACTCTCAAATCTGATCTCCAACATCTGCAGTCCTCACTTTTTCCTATGCCTTTTCTATTTCCTGATTTATTTTCTTCCCACTTCTGTAATGTAAAAGAAACAAAAACAAGAAGGCATAGGTTTCAAATAATGTGCAAAAAAACTTTTTCACACAGATAGAAATTTGAGGGTGCATACATGAGGATCAGTGGCCGGCACAACATCGTGGGTGAAGGGCCTGTTCTGTGCTGTACTGTTCTATGTTCTATGTTCTTCTATAGTTGTTAATGTATGAAATGCACTGCCTGGAAATATAGTGCAGTAGGTTAAATTGAGGCACTGAAAAGGGGATTGGATTTTTTTTGGCTAGAAATGGTGTGTCGGAATATGGGGAACAGGGAGGAGATTGGCATGAGATAAGATAGTCAGACTAGATAATAGAGTCGGTGCAGAGATGGTGGGCCAATGGCCTCCTTCTGCACCATGATAACCCTGTGATTCTGTTATTTGTCATTCTTACCTGGCTATCTACATGTGACTCCAGACCCACAGCAATATGGTTGACTCTCAACTGCCCTCTGAAATGGCCTAGCAAGCCATTCAGTTCAAGTATTTTTAGGGATGGTCAGAAGTGCTGGCCCAGCTGATGCCCATATCCCATCAATAAATTAAATTAAGCAAAATATGAAGACAATACTCCCCCACAACTGCTATGTCGCCTTTGTTAGAAACTCTAATAATTTTTTGTTTAATGCACTGTCCAATGCATGACTACTGTTGGAGAAAAATAAACTACTCTGACCAGTGTTTTTTGACCCTTGCTATTCTTAATTTCTATTCATACTAACTCTGCTTCCTGATTTTGAGAGACAATATCCTTTTCCGCTAATCTCCTAAATGAATCCTTAATTATCAGGCAACGCAACCTCTTTTTCTATTCTTTTTGAGTCATTTTTGAAATGTTATGTACACTGAAATATTTGTTTCCCATCCTTGATCACTTTGTAGTTATATCTTTGTGACAGTAATTAGATTTAAACCACATATGTCTCTTTTTGCCATTGGTTCATCTGTCTTATTACAGATTGCCTGTAAATTCAGATAAAGCAATTTCAATTTTATTTTTCACAACTATCCTCTGCATGGATCAAACTCTCTGATGCACTACTTGAATTAAACTCTCTGCTGCTTCTGGTCCCATCAACTTGTATTAGCCACATTGATAGGCATCACTATTACCTCAACGTTTCTGTTTGGGTTTCTACACATTTTTTCACCTGAATCCTTCCTTATCCTTGTAGTTCAAGTGCATTCCCCCTATTCTGATCATAGTAATCAATGTAATATTATGTTTTGGCATTCAGTTCCCTTTCTGTCACACTCTGATTATTTATATTGCATCCCCATATTAATACCTTGTATTTTGACTTTGACTTGCATTTTGGTAGAAGAAATATGAGAGACCAATACAGGCTCAAAAAGCACAACATTTGGGGGGAGTACAGGAGTAGAGGAACTTTGGGGTTCAAGTACATAATTTTCTGAAGGTGGCCACACAAGCTGAAACAGCTATTAAGACAATTTATCAATTCCTTGAGTTTATAAGTAGAGGCACAGAGTAAAGAAGCAGGGAGATGATGCTTCACCTCTGCAAGTTATTGGTCAGACCACAGTTACAGTATTGTGTACAATTCTAAGCACTTTATTTAGGATTGGGTGTAGAAGTCCAGTAAAAAGTGCAAAGGAGATTTACTAGAATGATATGAAGAATGAGGAATTTTTGATACGAGCAAAGATTAGAGAAATTAGACTTCCCAAAGAATTAGTCTGGTTACTCTGCCTAGTTAAGTTAAATCAAAGTTCTGATAATATGGAAATATCTGTACATAAATCTGGTTTTATGAACATCTGTCGATATGCCTGAGGGTAAGGAGGGTGTTTTTTATATGTTACTGTTGTTATAAAATGTTATATTGCGGTCTCATGTACATTTGCTTGTTTTCAGTGAAGAATAATGAATAGGGTGTCAATTTGCTCACTGAGCTGTAGGCTTGATATCCAAATGTTTCATTACCTGGCTAGGTAACATCATCAGCGGCGACCTCCAAGTGAAGCGAAGCTAGTGTCTCCTGCTTTCTATTTAGATATTTGTCCTGGATGGGGTTCCTGGGGTTTGTGGTGATGTCATTTCCTGTTCGTTTTCTGAGGGGTTGATAGATGGTATCTAGATCTATGTGTTTGTTTATGGTGTGGTGGTTGGAGGGCCAGACCTCTAGGAATTCTCTGGCATGTCTTTGCTTAGCCTGTCCCTAGATAGATATGTTGTCCCAGTCGTATTGGTGGTTTTTTTCATCCGTGTGTAGGGCTACGAGGGAGAGAGAGTCGTGTTTTTTTTGGCTAGCTGGTGTTCATGTATCCTGGTGGCTAACTTTCTTCCTGTTTGTCCTACGTAGAGTTTGTGGCAGTCCTTGCATGGAATTTTGTAGATGACGTTGGTTTTGTCCATGGGTTGTACTGGGTCTTTTAAGTTTGTTAGTTTTCTGTCATCACAAAATGAAACAAGATGGAAGAGACATTTAACATCATCAACAACACCCTCACAGGCATAAAGTTCACCAAGGAGGAAGAAACCGACAACAAACTCGCATTCCTGGACGTCACAGTTGAAAGAAAGGACAACGGAGAACTACAAACTTGCATATACAGAAAACCGACAGACACTGACCAAATACTTAACTACACCAGCAACCATCCCAACACACACAAACAAAGCTGTATCAGAACACTATTCCAACGAGCCACCACACACTGCAGCACAGACGAACTTCGGAAAACAGAGGAGAACCACCTATACAACGTATTCAAGAAGAACGGATACTCAAA
>NC_057732.1:57296871-57300923 GCF_004010195.1 Chiloscyllium plagiosum
GACTGGGACAACGCATCTATCCTGGGACAGGCTAAGCAAAGACATGTCAGAGAATCCCTAGAGGCCTGGCATTCCAACCACAACGCCATAAACAAACACATAGATCTCGATGCCATCTATCAACCCCTCAGAAAACGAACAGGAAATGACATCACCACAAACCCCAGGAACCCCATCCAGGAGAAAGATATAAATAGACAGCAGGAGACAACAGCTTCGCTTCACTTGGAGGTCGCCACTGATGATGTTACCTAGCCAGGTAATGAAACGTCTGGATATCAAACCTACAGCTCAGCAAGCAAACCTACACCCTGAGCTACAAACTTTCACAAACCTTGCAAGAATAATGAATGTCTGGTGCTTATTTAAATTTCAACAAATTAAAATATGCACAATTATTTCACTACTTACTTGTGAATTCCTCTTGAACACTGGATGAAAAATCTCACAATTTAGGAAGGATAAGGAGGACGTGGCTTGATCTGTGCATTTAACATCTGCAAGCTGAGAAGAATTTAAAAGGATTAAAGGATTAGGTGCAAAAATACACGAGGTCAAGTGATGAAACTCAGAATTCCGATTCAATTCTCTGATTTCAACATGATTGAATCACAATTTGTTTTGCAGACACAATGGTAACCCATATGGCACTATCAAAGACAAATACTTAAAGGGTCGATGCTGAAATGACCTATAGACATAACAGGAACTGATTGATCTTCACTCACTCCGAATGCTGATTCATTGTCCCTTCTAGAAAAGGAGAACATAAACACATGGGCAAGGAAGAGAACTTGGTTCAATCTACCATAAAAATCCTGGAGATTCCTGGATCTCAAACCTAACTGGACTAATCACACAGACTCTGTGACAAAAGCAAAGTACTGCAAATGCCAGAGATCTGAAATGGAAACAGAAAGTGTTGGAGAAACTTAGCAGGTCTGGCAGTTCCTATGGAGACAGAAACAGATGTAATGTTTCAAATCGAATGATATTCTTCTTTGGGGTTCTCTCACCACAGATGCTGACAAACCTGCTGAGTTTCTCTAGCATTTGCTGCTTTTAAAACATAGCCACAGTGTGTATGAGTGCAGGTCATAGACCATGAAATCTGTGATGAGTAATTTACCTTCTGGCTCCCCATATCCTGTCCATCATCTACAAGGCACAGGTCAGGAGTGAGAGAAGAAATTTCCCACTTGCCTGGAGGAGTATAACTGGAACTGCACTCAAGAAATTCAAAACGATTTAGGTCAGAGGAGGTTTTGTCACCTTGCTATGTGATATCACCAGTGGATCTTTAATAAGGCGTTGGTGGTCTGTCCAATCTGGTATTTATATGTCGCTGCTTGTCAGTACTTCCGGTTGTATATCAAAGTGGTTTGTATACAGGGTCCAGTTCAATGTGTCTATTGATTCAGTTCCAGGTGGAGTGCCAGGTTTCAAGGACTTCTCTGGCATGTCTCTATTTTGCCTGTGCTAGGATAGTTACATCATCCGAGTTCAATTTGTGATCATCATCTGTGCGGTTGGAAATGAGAGTGCTGGTTGTGTCTGGCAGTGGCGAGCTGATATTTGTGCACTCATATGGTCAATTTTCTTCTTGTTTGTCCTAGGTAGTGTTTTAATAGCCTTTGCAGGGTATCTTGTAAATAAGATTCATCCTGTTGGATGTGGGTGTCGGATCTTTAACTTTTGAGGAACTGGTGGAAGATGTTTACTGGTGTGTGGACCACTAAGATTCCCAGAGGTCTGAGTAGTTGGGTAGTTATCTCTGATATGCCTTTGACATATTGTTACGACACGGGTTAAACCCTCCTGCTTATTTAAACCTGCAACACAGAAATGATTTAACCTGTGTTGTAATCTGTTAAAATTTGAGAGGCCAAGAACTATCCCAAAGGTCACTATTTAAAGTAAAAATTAACAACTTTATTTTTACTTAAGAGTCTAACATAGAATAATTAACTAACAACTATTTACAACTCCTTTCTCTAACTTATCTTTTACTTTCCCTTCTATAATACTGGTCCGATAAAACTCCCAATTAGGATTTACCAAAAAGATTCAAATTTCAAAACCAGCCAGATGTCGTATCTTCTCCTTGTATCTTCCTCTGCCTTCTTTTTTTTATTTTTAGGGATTTCTGTTTCACGGGTCATTGATGGATAAAGGCATCTTTAAGTGCGCTATTCTGCGGTCAGTCTGGATATGTTGGTGGCTTGTCAGTTCTACTCTAATTGTTCAATTTTTTTTCAGTTTTATACCCCAAAGCATTGGATCATTTCATTGGTGTTAATATTGTCAAAATATCAAATTCAAACTTGACTGGAGTTTGGTATTTTGGGGCATAATTTAAACTGATTGGCCAAATTTGAATTAGCTTTTTGTCTCTTAGTAACCCAGGTACTGCTAGCTGCAGGACCAAATGTTACATTGGAAATTCTCCAGCAATCTGTGTGCTTGCTAAGTCCTTCAACTCCCTTAAAGGTACAGTACTCCTTACACCTTCATAACCCATATCGTATGGTCACTATCCTGTCTAGTTGTGTAGTGCTTTCTTCTTTGGGTTTGTCCAACAGGATGAACATTATCTACAGGATACCTGCAGTGTGAAAAATACTACATAAGATAAAGAAGAAAACTGACCATAGGAGTGCACGGACATCAGCTCGTCACTGCCAGACACGACCAGAACGCTCTCATTTACAACCACATAGACAACGAAGGACACAAAATCAACTGGAATGATGTAACCATCCTAGCAAAGGCAAAAGAAACACGTCAGAGAATTCCTTTAAGTCTGGCACTTCAACTGGAACTGAATCAATCGACACATTGAACTGGACCCCGTATACAAACTCAGATACAGAACCGAAGGATCAACAAACAGAGACGTATAAATACCAGATGGGACAGACCACCAACACCTTATCAAAGACGCACTGTTGATGTCACCTAGCGAGGCAACAAAATATTTATAGAAAAACATACTGGCTCGGCGAATGAATCCACGACTTCATTCGTAATCCGAGCTACAAATCTTCTCAAAAACTCTAAAAATATTGAAAACAGTTGCAGTCCCAGTACTTGTCCCTGTGGAACTTCACTAGTTACAGCTCATATATCTGTTGTCTTACAGAAACATGGAAACCCATGCCAATTTGATGAAATTTAACCCTGCACCAGTGAAGTTTCAGCGGTCTTAAGGGCTTGAGAGGCTCTGAAACCCAAAGGAATTCAATCAAAAGCAGCTAACAAGGTAGAGGTCTGAGTAACCTGTCTGTGCCTTTGCTGACATCACTTTTACTGTGCAAGTAAAAGCAATTTTCTAAGACTACATTTGTGGCTGTTTGATGAAATATCGGGTTTTAAAATTTCCATTTTTATAAGGCCACACAAAATGTATTGCTTATTGCCACTTCCACATATTGCACATTCTTCAATCCTATGTACCAACTCATCCTTTCATTTGTTTCATGATGAAACCTATTGGGTAGCTATGCAATCAGTGGATACATTGCTTTGTGTAGAGAGAAGTTGTAGTTGTAATAGCTTTTACACAAAAAGAATAACAAACTGAAAATCTGAGCAAAGATAGCAATGAACACTATTGGTCTGATGATAGGCATTCCTTCTACTCCTCTTCCTTTATGTTTTTGTCAGATGGTGCCATTAATTAACCTCTGTAGGGGAGGCAATGGCCTACTGGCAGTCCTGCTGGACAGTTAATTCAGAGATGAAAATGTGTTCCTGGAAAAGCACAGCAGGTCAGGCAGCATCCAAGGAGCAGGAGAATCGACGTTTTGGGCATGAGCCCTTCTTCAGGAATGAGGAAAGTGTGCCAAGCAGGCTAAGATAAAAGGTAGGGAGGAAGGACTTGGGGGAGGGACATTGGAAATGTGATAGGTTGAAGGAGGTTAAGGTGAGGGTGATAAGGTGAGGGTGATAGACCGGAGTGGGGGCGGGGACGGAGAGGTCAGGAAGAAGATTGCAGGTTAGAAAGGTGGTGCTGAGTTCGAGGGTTGGGACTGAGACAAGGTGGGGGGAGG